>NW_024044836.1:0-138064 GCF_015852505.1 Tachyglossus aculeatus | reverse complement strand
CTTTACCCAAGTTGTTCTTCTTTGAATTGAAAGCAGAGTACATTACATCCAGATGATCCCTAACGGATGGTGGGCTTGCCCAGTTGCAGAAGAGGCACTAGGGGGTGCCCTTCCACTTGATCAAAGTAAAGTGATTGTTGTCTTCTCTCTTTTTTTACTTTTTATCATCGTCATCATCATAATTATCATTATGATTGTTGTTTTTATTATCATTATTTAATCCAGGTGCAGTATTTAGATCTTGGCTATGTTGAGGAGATCCATCCCTGCCATCTCTACCCAGTTGAGTGCTCTACTGAACTACCTCAGTTTTGCATACCCTGTCATTATATAACACCCTTCCTGTGAGTAAACATTATTTAGTAAATGACTAATGCAGCACTTTTTAAAATGAAAGTTATATTGTGTAATATCTGCGTGCCCACAGTGGAGTTATTCAAGGCAGAGAAACGTGGGTGTGATGCGTACATCACACAGATAAGGAGTTTCTAGTAATTAGCATTTCTTTCTTTCTTCTTTCTTTCTTTAGAATTTATCAAATTGGGAAACTAGGTGAAGGCGTTTGTTAGGTAGAGGGTTGAAGAAAGGGTTGTATCCAGTCTTGGCCCATCAGGATTATTGTGGGAAGCATCTGATTGGCTTTGACTGCTCTTGCACCTGCATTGGCTTCAGAAAGGGTTTCAAAGAAGCCAATGAGGTGAGTCCCTGGATGTGGAACTTTGTTAGCAGAATTCATGTGTTCAGTCCACATTTATTGAGTGTTTACTGTGTGCAAAGCACTGTACTAAGAACTTGGGAGTGTTCAGAAGAACAATAAACAGATGCATACCCTGCCCACAATAATCTATATGCCAGGCAGTGTACTAAGTGCTGGGGTAGATTGCAAAATAATCGGGTTGGATACAGTCCTCTGTCCCACACAGAGCTCGGTCTGAGCCCCCATTTTACAGTTGAGGTAACTGAGGCACAGAAAAGTTAAATGACCTGCAAGTCACACAGCAGACAAGTGGTGGAGTTGGGATTAGAACCCAGAGCCTCTGACTCCCAGGCCCGTGCTCATCCTACTAGCCACGCAGTTTTTTTCCTGGCACATAGCCAGGTCCTAACAAATACCACAGTGGTTTATTATTATCATTATCATCATCATCATCATCATCATCGTCATCATCATCATCATCATCATCGCTGGCCCCTTGTACTTATGCTAATGCTCCTACTCCTTGACCCATCAATGCTGTTGTTGGTCCGGTGGAAAGATCCTGGTTCTGGGAATCAGGAGACCCGGGTTCTAGTTACGGCTCTGCAAGTCGAAGAACTGGGGCTGGGGCTGGGGCTGGGGCTTGACCATCCAAAGTGAAGGTTTCTAACCTAAGAACCACCTAAGGTGTTCTTCTGCGAGGTCGACAGGCCTGGCATGACTCCTAAAAATAGCTGCCTCACATGGGCAGTAAAGACCACAGTCAACGTCCTTCTGGATCACGGTGCTCTGACGCAACAACGATACTTTGCCTGTGGTCGCTGACTCTAAATGGGTCCTGCCTGCACCCTGCAATGTGCCGACGGCCGATCTGACCGCTTTGGTCATGGCCCTCTGACTGATTGGCAGGGACAAGTGAGAGGGAGTGTGAGTGGCTCTTTCCTAAACCACCAGCCCTCTTCTCAATTCCTTCACACAGGTTCTCAGGGCCAGGCTAACCGGCCGTTCTCTGCTGTTCTCACGTGAGAAGCAGTATAGCCCAGTGAAAGGAACACGGGCCTGTGAGTCAGAGGACCTGGGTTCTAATTCCGGCTCTGCCGCTTGCCTGCTGTGGAACCTTGGGCAAGTCACTTCACTGCCCTGGGCTTGAGTTTCCTCAACTGCAAAATGAGGATTCAATACCCATTCTCCCTCCTCCTTGGCTGTGAGTCCCATGGCGATACGGTCACACTTTGTTAAGCCCTCTTCTAAACTCTTCTTCTTCAAATGGCGTCGAGTCGTTTCCAAGCCATAGCGAATCCATGGACACACCCTCTTCAGAACGTCCCATCTTCTGTTATAAAATCATTCTGGTATGTGTATCCGTAAAGCTACCAAGATGTGGTTTACCATTGCCTTCTTCCGCGCAGTAGAAACTTGCGTCTCTGCCGCTCTCTTTGATCAACGTTTTGATCCCTTGATCATCTGCCTTTGACTCTGCCCCATGCTGTTGCTGCCCAGCAAGGGTGAATCAACTTTGTCTGACGCTTTGGCTTAGATCTTTGCATTATGGGTAACCCTATGTGGCATAACTTTAAGCTTCATCAGCGTACACAAACTCTCCTGCTGTGGTAAGGCATCGCTTCATCGGGCCATGAGCAAGCGGTCAGGTCTTGGTGCATATTTATTTTTCTTTGTTCTATTTGTAAACAGCAGAACTATCTTGTTCATTTGTGTACACCTAATTTATCCTTCTATTTTGCAGGTAAGTTCCTTAAACTGTTCATTGTTGTGATAATGTTAGTTAAGCCTCAGTCTTCTCGAGCTCTGATCTTGTCCCTCTATGTTTCCTCAAGTCAGTAGTTTGCTGCATGAAGAGGATGATAGATTCCTTAGGGCTGTTCTTTTTAAAGTAGTATGTTGTTGTTATTGGCTTTCTCACCAAAAGGCGATCAAATCAGAGCACAGAAGACTAAGTCAGAAGGTGTGTGTGGAGGTCGCGGGGCGCAAAAACAATGCCTAATTCTCCCAAAGTTTTCTTGGAAAAGCATTAATTGAGGAGGTTGGCGTCTGTCCTTCCAGGGCCTGAATACCAGCCACGGCAGCCAGCAGATTCTGCAGATTTTCCCCGGCACCTGCCTGTTGGTGGAATCTTGGTGAAATCACACTTCCTGAAAGTCTCAAATGAAAATTGTTCTCTGGTCAGCCCCTCTCATGTTCAGCAACTCTCAACTGCTGTACAGGACTTTCTAAGGGTGGGAGGCTGGGAACATTTGAGCCAGGCGATGAGAGACCCACAGGAAGCCAGCCAACTACCAGTTTTTCAACCACCTCCCTATGACTTGGGTGAATTTGAAGTAGAACCAAGAGAAGTAATTCTCTTGGGGGATCCCAGCCATGGACAGTGAGCAAAGGGCACTGAAGACCCTCAACTCTGGAGATTCTGGGGGAGGTGTACGTTTTCTGGCACCCCTCAGCATGGGACTCGCAGTCGTCATTCCATGGGGCTCTCCCAGAGACTTCTTGGGTACTGAGTGGCCAACCTGGACTGCCTGTCAGTTTCTGTTGCACACGGGCAACGGGAAACCCAGGCTACGCTGGTTCTAACCCCAGTGGTAGCAGTTTGCGGATAATGAGGCTTAGGAGAAAGAGCACAGGCTTGGGAGCCAGAGCTTGTGGGTTCTAATTCCGGCTCTGCCATTTGTCAGCTGTGTGACTTTGGGCAAGTCACTTAACTTCTCTGGGCCTCAGTTACCTCATCTGTAAAATGGGGATTAAGACTGTGAGCCCTGCGTGGGACAACCTGATTAACTTATGTCCACCCTAGCGCTTAGAACAGTGCTTGGCACCTAGTAAGCGCTTAACAAATACTGTCATCATCATCATCATCATCATCATCATCATCATCATCATCATCATCAATCATTCCCCCCCCACCCCCATAGGGGAAATGATTTTCCCAATAGTATTTGGCCGTCTGATCTTCCCGTTAAAGAAGGCTCTGACCACGTAATCCAGTTGGCCAAGAGCAGGAGGAGGGTTTTGCTAAGAGGCACGAGATTCAACTGCAACTTTCCCAGAAACCCTGCACTCTTGGGGACATTTGAAATTTTCGTTATCAGCTTCCCTGTTCTTTCCTTTCCTTCCCCTCTCAGACTTGTGCTAGCACTATCCGCTTCTAGAAGTGTCAACGATTTCCAACTGGCAGGGGGGTGCTTTGCCTCCTGCAAGTTCTTCTTTCCGGCTGTTGTATGTCTGCTTCATTGAAACCCTTGGTCAGTTTATGCTTCACCGTTTATTTATTCATTCATTCATTCACGTGTTTGTGGGTGAAAGGATTGTCCACGGAGCAGCCTCAGCCTAGAGGGTTAATTTCCCCCCAGGGTGGTTTGCCTATTTGTACTTCCCAAGCGCTTAGTACAGTACTCTGCATACAGTAAGCGCTCAATAAATACAATTGATTGAATGAATGAATGAATTCATTGAGAGCCTACTGTGTGCAGAGCACTGTACTAAGCGCTTGGAAATTACGATTCAACAACAAATAGAGACAATCCCTGCTCACAGGGAGCTCCCAGTCTAGAAGGGGGAAATATGTACATGTATACACAAGTGCTGTCGGGGGGGATAAGGGTAGAGCAAAAGGAGTGAGTCGGGGCGATGGGGAGGGGGAGAGGGAGCAGAGGTAAAGGGGGGGGCTTAGTCAGGGAAGGCCTCCTGGGGGAGGTGAGCCTTCAGCAGGGCTTTGAAGAGCGGGGAAGTGTGATTGTTTGGCAGATTTGAGGAGGGAGGGCATTCCCGGCCACAGGTAGGACATGAGCCAGGGGTTGATGGGGGAACGGGTGGGAACGAGGCAGAGTGAGACCCTTAGCACCAGAAGAGTGGAGTGTGCCGGATTGGATGTAGTGGACATAAGAGCCATGTCCCAATACTTTAAAAACCTCAAAGAAACTTCTTTCTTCTCCAACAAACCTACCCTGACTAAAGCTCTCATCTCCCCACAACCACCCATACCCCACCACACACTTCATTTTCCCTTCCAGCTCACCAATGCATTTAGGCTTACCCACCGAGCCCGGAAGTATTCTCCACATAGCCTTATACTCAGGTCCTTCCCTTACAGATACTGTATCATCTGTGTCCTTCCCATTCCACTGATGCTGGACCACCAAGGCCTCCTATGAGCTTATGCAATGCAATGTTTAGAAAATTGCCACTGAATAGTAAACATCATGTTGCTTCCTTTCCTTGGTCCCCCATCTTTGCCTCCTTTAGGTTGGAAAGTTCTGGTCTCCAGATGCAGTGGAACTCCTTCGAGAATTACTACTGCCCAAGAGGGAGGTCAAGATCCGTAACATGGTATGGTTTAAGTTCTTCATGAAAGCAAGTTTGAAATCCTTAATGAGGCTATGGAGTAATACTTTCACTGTTCTGAAACGAGGGCTGATAGCTAATCTAAAACTGGATGGGTTCTGTGTTTTCTAGACTGTAGGCTCACTAGGGGCAGGGAACATGTCTACCAAATCTGTTGCCGTGTAGACTCCCAAGGACCTAGAGCAGTACGTTACATGCAGTAAGCACTGAGTAAGTACTGTTCATAGACTGATTGATTGATTGATTGACTGATTCTGTGGAAAGCCAAAGAACATTTGTAATTTCCCCAGTATAGGGCATAGGTAACTAGTGCTCATCAAGCTCAATTCTCCCAGATTTTGAAGAATCAAGGCACATGGGCATAGGTAGGGACTAAGATGATGGCGATGGCAGAGAGAGTGTGTATTTGCAGAACTTTAGCCCTTGGCCGTTCCACAGAGTTGAACTATGCCTTTCAAACTATAAGTAGAACTGAGCTTATTTCATGTGCATTTCCATCTTTCAGAAGACCGGTGTCATTTTGTTGCTATTTTAGCACAAAATTGCAACTAGAAGCTTGCGATGTGTATAAGCTAGTCCACCCAAGGTGTCTGTCACTGCTGCTGTTCAAATCTTTAGAACGAAGAGTTGCCGTTCTTGACTGGTGACTTAAATGAGAGTGGCAAATCTGACTATGTTGGTACATTATGTGATAGCTCAACAGGTGGAACCGCATGTTGCACCTCAAGATAAGTAGTGCCACAGGAAAGGAAAGGTCTGTTTATTATAGGCATCCCAATAGTTTTCCCAAAAGCCGAACTGTTGGGCGGGGTGTTCAGAATGCTGCCTTGAGAGAATCAAGGAAGATAATATTTAGTTATCCAGCTATAATGCTCTGAAGGGCCAGGTTTTGGAAATGTCGTACCAACTATCACATTTGGCGGACCCCGTTGTTTCATATTTCCCCTCTCCATACTGAATCCATTTTCAGCTGTGTGACCGAGTTAACTCTGTGTTTGAAATATGATGTTGAATTCAATAGGCATCTCCAGAACATCCAGTGGGAATGTTATCTGTTCATCTCTATTTTGCTGGGATGTCCCTGTCTTATTTTATGGCACACCATAAACACTGCACCCCTGAAGGTTCAGAAGATGGATTGAAACCAGTAAGTGAACTTCCTAATCAGTTGTGGGTGGCATGTGTTCTTGCCAGTTCCGGCTTAAATACTCAGGGCGTTAGGAATTCCTTGTGCTTGTTTCACATTGAGCTATGTACGAATCTTGTATACATGTCTAGTTCAAAGGACCCTTTCCTTTTAATTTTAGGTTTCCTTTTTAGTTGACTCAGAGATCAGGACTTTTCGTTTGTAAAGTGAGGGTGACTAGTGGTTTCTGCTCCCAGCTTTTTCTTTGGCCCTGGGAAAAAAAATAGGCCATGTGGCTGTGGTCTTGGAGCAGGATGGCCTAGTATTCAATCCATCGCTAAATCCCGTTGGTTCCACCTTCACAACATCGCTAAAATCTGCCCTTTCCTCCTTTTCCAAATTTCTATTAGGTGAATCCAATCACCTATCCTATCCCGCCTTGATTACTGTATCAGCCTCCACGCTGACCTCCCAGCACCCTGTCTCGCCCCACTCCAGTCCACACTTCACTCCGCTGCCTGGATCATTTCTCTAGAAAAACGTTCAGGCCATGTATCCCCACTCCTCAAGAAACTCCACCTCAGTATCAAACAGCAACTCCTCATCATTGGCTTCAAAGCACTCAAATCACCTTGGCCCTTCGTACCTCCCGTAGCTACGCTCCTACTACAACCCAGCACGCACAGCTCACTCCTGTTAATGCTAACCTTCTCACTATTCCTCGATATAGTCTATTTCACCACCAACCCCTCACCTGCATCCTGCCTCTGGCCTGGAACACCCGTCCTCCTCAATTCTGAAAGAAAATTACCCTCCCTCCTGCCCATCAAAGCCTTACTGAAGACAATTCTCCTCCAAGAGGCCTCGCTGTCTAAGCCCTCCTTTCCTCTTTTCCCTCTCCCTTCTGCATCGCCCTAACTTTCTCCCTTTATTCAACGCCCCCCACCCCCACCCCCAGCCCCGCAGCATGCATGTACATATCTGTAATGTAGTGTACTTATTTATATTAATGTCTGTCTCCTCCTCCAGACTGTAAGCTCATTTGGGCAGGGAATGTGTCTGTTTATTGTTGTACTGTACTCTCCCAAAAGCTTAGATTGGCGCTGTGCACCCAGTAAGTGCTCAGTGAACAGGAATGAATGAAAGCATGAACGAATGACTAGTAGAAAGAGGGCCGACCTGGAAGTCAGGAAGTCTGGAAGCCTAATCCCGACTCTGCCAGTTGCTCACCATTCATTCGTTCATTCAGTGAATGAATGACCTGTGACCCCAGGCAAGTCACTTCCTTGTGCCTCAGTTTCCTCATCTGTAAAATGGGGACTCAATACTTGTCCTCCCTTCTGCTTAGGCTGTGAGTCCCAGCGAGACAGTCGGTCATAATTACCGAGCACTTACTGTGAGCAGAACACTGTATTCAGAGCTTGGGAGAGTATAGTATAACAAGAAACAGACACATTTCCTGCCCACCAGGACTCTACACTTTACAGGGGAAATAGGCATTAATATAAATAGATAAATGGCATGTATATACAAAAATGTTGTAGGGCTGGGAAGGGGTATGAATAAAGGGAGCAAGTCAGGGTGATGCAGAAGAGAGTGGTAGAAGGAGGAAGGAGGAAAGAGAGGTTAGTTAGGGATCCTCCACTGAGGCTTAGTGAGCTCCAAGTGGGACGGGGTCTGTGTCCAACGTGATTAACTTGGGTTACTTAACCCAACCCCTAAACCAGTGCTTGGCAAACAGGATGGGCTTAAGAAATACTATTGTTGTACTTGTTATCAACATTATCATTGGTTCTGTTATTATTGTTATTATTTACTAGTATCAAGGGAAGGCAGCTGACTGTAGGTTTTTCATGGACAGTCAACGGGTCTACTAATTCTGTGTACTCTCCCGAGTGCTCTGCAGAGAGTAAGTGCTCAATAAATACAATTGATTGATTGGTTGGTTGAATGATCGATTTGGGAGTCATTCAGTGGACAGACCCTTCCTTCGAAACCAGGCCTCCTGGGTGTGATGGTTTGGGGAATATAGACATTTCAGTTCTGTGGAATTCAGGGAGGAAGACCAGAACCAGAGGATCAGGTGTGATCCTTTTCCAGGTGCAGAACTCCGAGTGTATGGGTCAATTGAATTGAATTGCATTGAATTGAATTGAAATGAATTGAATTGAATTGAATTGAACTGAACTGAATTGAATTGAATTGAATTCTTTTCAGTTCAGTTCAGTTCACTTATTGAGCACTCACTGTGTGCAGAGCATTGCACTCAGTGTTTGGAGGAGTTGAGTGTAACAACAAACGGACACATTCCCCGCCCACAACGAGCTTACAGTTTCGAGGGGGAGACAGATATTGATATAAATAAATGAAATTTCAGATATGTGCACAAGTGTTGTGGGGCGGGGAGGGGAGATAAATAAAGGAAGGAAGTCCGGGGGACAGCGAAGTGAGTGGGAGAAGAGGAAAGGGGGGCTTAGAGAAAGTCTTTTGGAGGGCATGTGCCTACGATAAGGCCTTAAGGCTTCAATAAGCCCTTAGAGTAGTCGTCTTTTGAATTTGAGGCAGGAGGGCGTTCCAGGCCAGAGGGAGGACTTGGGCCAGGTATCACCGGCGAGGTACACAAGATTGAGGTGCGGTGAGAAGGTTAGCACTAGAAGAGCAAAGTGTGTGGGCTGGGTTGTAGTAGGAGAGTGGCCAGGTGAGGGAGGAGTGGAGGCAAGGTGATTGAGTGCTTGAAAGCCAGTGGTGAGGAGGTAGATGGACAACTGGGGTTTCTTGAGGAGTGAGGAGTGGGGAAACATAGCCTGAATGCTTTCCTAGAAAAATGATCCAGGCAGCAGAATGAAGTATGGAGAGACTGGAGTGGGGAGAGGCAGGAGGCTGGCAGGTCTGCAAGGGGACTGGTACATTAGTCAAGGCGGGAGAGGGTAAGTGATTGTATTAACATGGTAGCAATTTGGATGGAGAGGGCAGGGCGGCATTTAGTGATGTTGTAAAGGTGGAACTGACATATTTAGTGAGGGATTGAATATGTGGGTTGATTGAGAGAGAGGAATCAAGGATAATGCTAAGGTTAAGTGTTTGTGAGGCAGGAAAGATGGTGGTGCCATCTTCAGTGGTGGGAAAGTCACTGGCAGGACAGGGCTCGGGTAGGAAAATAAGGAGTTCTCTTCTGGACAGGTTAATCTTGAGGTGGGTGACAGGAGGACATCCAAGTAGTGATGTCTTGAAGGCAGGAGGAAATGCAAGGCTCAGAGAGGGAGAGCAATCAGGCCTGGCGTTGTAGATTTGGGTATCATCTGCATCGAGGTGGTAGTTGAAGCCATGGGAGTGAATGAGTTCTCCAAGGGAGTGAGTGTCGGTGGAGAATAGAAGGGGACCCAGAACTGAACTTTGAGGGACCCCACCCCCACCCCCCGCCCCCCAGAGTTAGGGGATGGGAGGAAGAGGAGGAGCCCGTGAAGGAGACTGAGAATGAGTGGCCAGAGAGAAAAGATTAATTCATTCCTTCCTTCCTTCCTTCCTTCCTTCCTTCCTTCCTTCCTTCCTTCCTTCCTTCCTTCCTTCCTTCCTTCCTTCCTTCCTTCCTTCCTTCCTTCCTTCCTTCCTTCCTTCCTTCCTTCCTTCCTTCCTTCCTTCCTTCCTTCCTTCCTTCCTTCCTTCCTTCCTTCCTTCCTTCCTTCCTTCCTTCCTTCCTTCCTTCCTTCCTTCCTTCCTTCCTTCCTTCCTTCCTTCCTTCCTTCCTTCCTTCCTTCCTTCCTTCCTTCCTTCCTTCCTTCCTTCCTTCCTTCCTTCCTTCCTTCCTTCCTCGTATTTATTAAGCGCTTACTGTGTGCAGGGCACTGTACTAAGCGCTTGGGAAGTCCAAGTTGGCAACAGATGGAGACGGTCCCTACCCAACAGCGGGCTCAGGGTCTAGAAGGGGGAGGCGGACAACAAAACAACACATATTAACAAAATAAAATAAATAGAATAAAGATGTACAAATGAGAACTAGGAGAGGACAGTGTCAGAGAGGCCAAGGTTGGCTAATGTTTCCAGGAGAAGGGGGTTGTCGACAGTGTTGAAGGCAGCTGTAGGATTAGGATGGAGTAGAGGCTGTTGGATTTGGGAAGAAGCAGATCATCGATGACCTTTGAGAGGGCAGTTTCCGTGGAGTGAAGGGGACAGAAGCCAGGCTGGGGCAGAGATCACAGAGCTCAATCTGTTCCTGGGAACTCTTTCTAAGGCTGTGTTCCCCATCCTACCAATGGAAATCAGAGCCATCTGCTGCCTGGAAGAATTCCTTTGGGTGCAGGGTCAGAGGGTTTAGGTTTGTTTTTGTTTTGCTTTTTCATCATTCTGGAGCACTGCCTTAGATAAATGAAAGCCAATAACAAACGCAGTAAGCAAAAAATGTTACTGTCATCATTTTTTTAGGAGGTAGAGAATCAGGGTGAAAATTCTGTGGAGAAAGATTGGAAGATCAGTTTTGGAAGTTGGAAGATCAGTTTTGAGGTAAGTTTCCAGGCCTCAAGCCTAGTGTGCAGTCACTTCTCCTTCCTTACATCATACCCAGAGCAGGATCGTGCCTGAGGGACTGCTTGATAGAGAGCTGTTCTTTCACTCCCTCCCACTGCTCTACCTGCCTCCCCGCCCCACAGCACTTGTGTATAGATGTACGTATTTATTATTCTATTTATTTTATTAATGACGTGTGTATATCTATAATTCTATTTTTTTTTATTCTGATGCTATTGATGCCTGTCTACTTGTTTTGTTTTGACTGTCTGGCTCCAGACTGTCAGCCGGTTGTTGGGTAGGGATTGTCTCTATTTGTTGCCGAATTGTCCTTTTAAGCGCTTAGTACAGTGCTGTGCACACAGTAAGCACTCAATAAATATGGTTGAATGAATGAAACTTCACCTCCATAAAACCCTCAGAAGTGTTTTATTAAGCTCTGCTTCCTAATGCACTTTCATTCGCACAATACTGGGAGGTTTTAACAGTCCACACTAACTCTACTTAAGCGACTTAGGCCAAAATCCTTCATGTCATAGTGACTTTGTGATCTTTAAACCACTGAGGTTCCTGGAAGGTCAATAATCCTATAGAATCAGTCATAGAAATACATTCAGGATAGGGAACATGTCTCCTAAGTCTGTTGAACCCCCACAAGTGCCTAATACAGTGCTCTGCATAGAGCAGGTCCTCAGCAAATGGGACCGATTGATCAATGGTTGGTTAAAAACCGTCCATATCATCGTTTGTATGGATTCATCAGTTAGTAATTGGTTACCTGAGAATGTCATGTTGTGGTTTAGGTTTATCTCTACTTTAGTATTATTTTACCTTGAATTTTCCGTTCCCCAGATCGCTGATTGTTTGCCCACTTATTTCCTTGTTTTAGAAGAAATGATTTTGCTTGAGGGGGTCCGAGATGTGAGGGCCACTTTGAAAACGCACATCCCGGCATCTGGCTCTTTCCTTTCATCAAGGCAGACTTGTACCTGTGAGAGCAGTTTAGGGAAGCCACTCGAAGCAACCTGTCATTGCCCTGCCAGCTCCGAGAGAGACTGGAAAGGCAGAGTTGAGGGAAGAGGTTCAGGTGGAACTGAGACCCTGTAAATGCCGACACACCTCAGACCCACGTCCTATTTTCAGTCTCCTGATTTTGTTCTCCCTAGCAGGCAGATTTGGTGGCGGTCAACAGAAGGCTAGGTTGGAGCTAGGTGTATTGGAGGCCAGCCCCAGAAAACACGAAGAGACTGTATGCTCTGTCCTCCAGAGTGGGAAATCAACTCCAAGCGTGGGGCATTGCTCCCAAGGAGCCTAAGCTGGGAGGACAATGCTAGATGGCTTTAATTCCCAACGTTTTTTGACTGAAGCTTCTTGCCTCACTCAATCCTTGTCTCCTTCCAGACCCAAGAATTTCCCTTATGGGGTAGAAGCACCCAAAGAAAGTTAGGTCCCTCCGATCTGTTTGTTCTTCAAAGCCAGCTTGTCCTTGCCATTTGCTTGCTCTGAAGGCCCTCCTGCCCCTTTTCCATTCCATCCCATCTTCCACTCCTCCCCTAGCCGCCCTGCTCCCACCCCCTCCCACAACACACAAGCACACCTTTTCATACTTGGATTGGAAAGTTGATACCCATGCATCTAGTAACCAGCTGTACGATGGATTGAGTGCCTCTTTTGGACAGAACACTGTACAAAGTGCTTCTGAGGGTTTAGTAGATTTAGTAGTCATGATCCCTGGCCTCCAAGGACCTTACAATCTCATAATAATAATAATCATTGTTATTATTACCGTTATTGTTATTATGGCATTTGGTAAGCACTTACTGTGTGCCAGGCACAATACTGAGCTCTGGGGAGGATACAAGCAAATCAGATTGGACTCAGTCCCTATCCCACGTGCGGCTCACAGTCTCGATCCCCATTTTACAGGTGAGGTAACTGAAGCGTATAGAAGTTAAGTGACTTGCCCAAGGCCGCAAAGCAGGCAAGTGGCAGAGACAGGATTACCATGACCTTCTGGCACCCAGGCCTGTGCTCTATCCACTGTGCCATGCTGCTTCCCATGATGGAGACAGACTCGAAAATAAATTACAGATATGAAGATATAATGTATATATAAATATAAATATATATATATTTAGTCCAGATGGGCGGCAAGAAATGGGGCTGTCGGTTGCGGGGAGGGGTCGGGAGAAGGCAGGAGTCCCCGAATGCCAAAGTGATGTGGAAGAGAGACAAGCAGGATGATTAGAAGTTCAACAGGGAAGCCATTCTGGAGGAGATGTGATTTCAGAAATGCTTTAAAGACAATGAGAACAGTGGGCTTTCAGCAAAGGAGACGGGGTGGGGTGGTGGGGGGGTGGGGGGGATGTGACTGAGTGGTCAGTGGCAGTGGGAGAGTCAAGGGAGGAGCACAGTGAGTAATTTAGCTTGAGGAGAACAGAGTCTGGGAGTTGTGTTGTAGAAGGAGGAATGAGTGGATAAGGAAGAGAAAGAGAGTGAGAGAGAGAGAGAGAGCTGATTGAGTGTCTTGAAAGCTGCTGTGAAAATTAACATATACGTTCTGTTGTTCTAGGAGTTGCATCGGCCTGAAACAAAGATCCGTGTTTTACCACCATACTCCTTGTTATCTCTGCCTTCTCCAGGAAAGCATTTTGCTGTTCAAGTTAGGCACCTCGTTGTACCTAATGAGGTATAAGAACTAAGTTATTTTGGTTCATAATTCAGTGTTTTCTGCAGTGAGAGAATAGCAGCCAGAAGGGGTCCAAAGCTGGGAGTCCTGACGCCTTGGCTGTACTTCTGATACCACGACTTGCCTATTTGGTCAAGTCACCTAACTTTTCTGTGCAACTAGAAACTGGGAATTAATACCTCTTCTCCCTCCCATTATACTGTGAGGGACTGGAAGTGTGACTAATCTGATTGTATGGTAACTTATCTAGTGCTTAGCACAGTACTTGGTGCACAGTACGTGCATAATAGATATCCCAATAATTGTTTTTGGTGTTAGTTGTCGTAATAGTCCTCATGGAAGTAGTAGTAGTAGTAGTGGTAGTAGTGGTAGTGGTAGTAGTGGTAGTGGTAGTGGTGGTAGTAGTAGTAGTAGTAGTGGTAGTAGTGGTAGTAGTGGTAGTAGCGGTGGTGGTAGTAGTGGTGTTGGTGGTGGTGGTGGTGGTGGTGGTGGTGGTGGTGGTAGTAGTAGTAGTAGTAGTAGTATCCATCAATCAATCAATCAGCGGTATTTACTGAGTGATTAAAATGAGCAGAGCGCTGTACTAAGCTCTTGGGCAAGTACAAGAAACAGACAGGTTTCCGGCCTATAACGAGTTTACATTCTAGAGGGGAAAACAGACGTTAATATGACTGCATAAGTAACCTATTCCATACAGTTTAAAGATATGTACATAAGCACTATGTAGTTGCGGGTGGGTTGAATATCAAACACCCAAAGGTGACAGTTTCCAGTGCCTAGATTATGGAGAAGGGAGAGTGAGCTGGGGAGTGAGTCTGGCTCCCAGACTGAGCCCCCTCCTTCCTCTCCCCCACCTCTCCCTCTCCATCCCCCCGCCCCCCGCCTTACCTCCTTCCCTTCCCCACGGCACCTGTATATATGTTTGTACGTATTTATTACTCTATTTATTAATTTATTTTACTTGTGCATATTTATTCTATTTATTTTATTCTGTTAATACGTTTTGTTCTCTTTCTCTGTCTCCGTCTCCCCGTTCTAGACTGTGAGCCCACTGTTGGGTAGAGACTGTCTGTATACGTTGCCAACTTGTACTTCCCAAGCGCTTAGTACAGTGCTCTGCACACAGTAAGCGCTCAGTAAATGCGATTGAATGAACGAATGAATGAAAAGAGGGCTTAATCTCGGAGATGTGACCTTAATAGTGCTTTGAAGGTAGAGCGAGTGTGGTCTGGCATACTTGGAGGGGGAGAGACAGTTCCAGGGTGCAGGGAGGACTTGGGAAAAGATTTGGCACAGTGAGTAAGACTGGGACACAGTGAGTAAGCTGGTTTTAGAGGAGCGGCGTATGTGGGCTGGGCTGCAGTAGGAGACCCATGAAGAGAGGTAGGATGGGGCGAGTTGACTGAATGCTTCAAAGCCAATGGTAAGGAGTTTCTGTTTGATGCAGAGGTGGATGGGCAGCCATTGGAGGTTCTTGAGGAGTGGAGAGACCTGGGCTGAACGTTTTTGTTGCGAAATTGTCTATGCAACAGGGTGAAGTGTGGACTGGAGTCTATATTAGTGTAAACGAAGTGGTCCAGTAGTCCAACTGCTACTCCTAATAGTACTAGCTGTAGTCATTGTTGTAGTCTTGTGCCGATTCGTATGCATAAGATGTTGCACACAATCCTTCTTTCCAGCACTGACAAACAGTCTAGTCATTTGTGCATCTGCCTGCTTCATGCCTTTTCACGATGATGCTCATCTTTTTGGACGAAAAGAATTCATTGAATTCATAACTGGAGAAAAGAGAATGAGCTAAGTAACTGAAGTCTCTTCCAGGCTCAAGTTTCTAAGTTTCTGGTTGAGAGTTCATCAGCCCAAGCATAACAGAATTTAACTGACATTTTTAACATAAAATCAATGTAAATAGTGGGTCTAGAGTTTTTTAGTATCTTGCACAGACATGTTGTCTGTACTTATTTTCCCATTGCTTTTAAATAGGCGTGTGTGTGTTTGTTGCTGTTCTCCATTTTGGGGGTTCCCCTTAGATATTGTTCCCTAACCATACTGCAGAATTTGTCATTTTCCTCTAGGTGAAATAAAGAGTTGACCTGGTTGGTGCAGGGGGAGGAGAGTGTGGCTGAAGCCGGCGGGGGAGGGGAGGGACGGGGAGGGGGGGGCGGTGGTGGAGTTTCAGGGTTTTTGATTCTTTTTAATGGTATTTTAAAAATACTCACTATGCATCAAGCACTGTTCTAAATGCCGGGGTAGATGCAGATGTATTAGGTTGGACAAAGTCCTTGCCTGGGATGGGGCTCACAGTGTACGGTTGAAGGGAGCAAGATTTAGTCCCCATTTTACAGATGAAGGAACCGAGGTATAGAGAAGTTAAGTTTCTCGCCCAGGTTCACTGAGCAGGCAGTTGGCAAAGCTGGAATTAGCACCCAAGGCCTCTGACTCCCAGGCCCACGGTCTTTGCACTAGGCCATGCTGCTTCTCCATTCTAGGCTGCTTCTCCAGGTTCATTCATTCAGTCATTCAGTCCTATTTATTGAGCACTAACTGCATGCAGAGCATGGTACTAAGCTCTTGGGAGAGTACAATACAACAATAAACCATCACATTCCCTGCCCACAACGAGCTTACGGTCTAGGTGTGGGGAGAAATATATCAGTAAAAATAAGTAAAATTGCAGATATGTACATAAGTGCTAGGGGACTAGGAGTGGGGGCGGAGAGCAAAGGGAGCAAGTCAGGGCGATGCAGAATGGAGAGGGAGAAGAGGAAGCAGGGGCTTAGCCTGGGAGGGCCTCTTGCAAGAGATGTGCCTTCAGTAAGACTTCGAAGGAGGGCAGAGTATTAGTCTGTCAGATCTGTGGAGGGAGGGCATTCCAGGCCAGAGGCAGGGCTTGGGCGACGGGTTGGCGGCGAGTTGGAGGCACAGTGAGAAGGTTAGCACAAACGGAGCAAAGTGTCAATGGGAGTAGCCAGGTGAGATAGGAGGGAGACCAGGTGGTGGAGTGCCTTAAAGCTAACGGTGAGCAGTTTTTGTGTGATGCAGAGGTGGATGGGCAACCACTGGACTTTTTTGAGGGGCAGGGTGACATGTCCTAAACCTGCTTTAAGAAAAGTGATGTGGGCAGCAGCGTGAAGTGTGGACTGGAGTGGGGAGAGACAGGAGGTTGGGAGGTCAACAAGGAGGCTGATGCAGTAATCCAGGCTGGATAGAATGAGTGACTGTATCAGCCATGTAGCAGTTTGGATGGAGAGGAACGGGCAGATATTAGCGATGTTGTGATGATAGGACTGACAGGATTTAGTGGTGGATTGAATGTGAGGGTTGAATGAGAGAAAGGAGTCAAGGATGACACCAAGGCCAAGGGCTTGTGAGACAGGAAGGATAGTGGTGCCATCTACAGTGATGGGAAAGTCATGGGGAGGACAGAGGACAGGTTGCAAGGATCTCAGCACAGAAAGCTGAACCCCCCTGAATGAGGCTCTATTCTAATGAGGACCTTGTTGTCTTGCACCCAATTCCACAGTCACTTGCTGTTCCTTGTTACAAATTGAGACCCTCTCACCTCCATCCCTGGCCTGCATAAAGATCGACGACAGGCTAAGACAATAGGGGCCCCAGAATCCAACCACTCCCCCAGACAAAGCTACCGCCCCAGCTTTTCAGTACATTGGATTCAACGACAGGGTCTGTGGCGTGGAGGAGCGCAAGGAATTCGAGTGCCTGCAGCTTTGAAATAGGGTCAGCTTCCATGGCAGCTGATTTCTGGGGCCTGAAATGCTCTGCATCTGGTGGAGAGGGGTTTCTTCAGAATGCAGTATAAGGGGACGATTGGTTCGGTTGCCGCTTTGTCCTTTGGGTTAAAATATTTCTCCTTTTGGTCTAGGTTTACGTTTGTCCTGAACAAGGAGACAGTTCAAGCCACAGCCAAGGCGCAGATGAGAGAAAAATCAGCTGGAACTCTGAACCTGAGAGCCTGGAAGAAGGACTGCAGCACTGTAATCGGAGTGCATCATCTCTTCCTTTTCTGACTGA
Source organism: Tachyglossus aculeatus (assembly GCF_015852505.1). Lineage (NCBI taxonomy): Eukaryota > Metazoa > Chordata > Mammalia > Monotremata > Tachyglossidae > Tachyglossus > Tachyglossus aculeatus. The sequence continues at coordinate 120,667 of NW_024044836.1, read as the reverse complement.
TTTTAAGACAGGTATTTTAAAAATCCAATAGTCGGTGGTATTTATTGAGTTCCCACTCAGTAGAGTTGACAGATGTGATCCCCGCCCACAAAATGCACAGGGTTAGAGTGAGAGGTAGACATGCAAAAGAACTGCAGATAGGGAAAATGTCTGGGGGTGAGGATCTGAACAGAAGTGCTGTGGGAGGGATGACTATCACGGGCTTGAGGGGTGCGGACCCTAGTGCATGGGCAGAGCAGAGGGGGAGAAGGGAAGAGGAAGAAAGGGGTTAGGCAGGCAAGGCCTCCTGGAATAAGAAATGTGATTTTAGGAGAGCTTTGAAAGTGAGGAGAGTGATGGTTTGATAGTTATGGAGGGACAGGGAATTCCAGGCCAGAAGAAGGATCTGGACAAGGTTTCTAAGGCAGGAGAGATGAGATCCAGGTACAGAATGAAGGTTAGGGTTGGGGGAGCCCGAGTGTGCTGATTGGGTTGCAGTAAGAAATCATCCAGGGAAGGTAGGAGAGGGTAGAGGATGGAGTGATGTGTTTAGTGGGGAGTTTCTGTTGGTTGCAGAGATGGATGGGCAACCATTGGAGGTGTTTGAAGAGTGGGGAGATGTGGACTGAACTTCTTGGTGGAAAAATGACCTGTGGAAGCAGAGTGAAGTATGGACTGGAGAAAGAAGAGGCAGAGGGCAGGGAGGTCAGAGAGGAGGCTACTAATACAGTAGTTCAGGAGAATGGGGTAAGTGCTCAAATCGTCAAGGTAGCAGAGGAAAGGGTACATTTTAGAGATGTTGGGAAGATAGAAATAACAGGATTTGGTGACAGAGTGAACGTGCAGGCTGGAATGAGGGGGATGAGTCAAGGATAGTGTCAAGATTGCGGGCTTGTGAGGCAGGGAGGAGGGTGGTGTTGTCTAAAGTGGTAGCAAAGTCAGGGGGAGGACAAGGTTTGGGTGGGAATATAAGGAGTTCTTTTTGGACATGTTACATTTGAAGAGTCAGCAGGACCTTCAAGTAGAAGTGTCCTGAAAGCAGGAGGAAAGGCTAGAGAGGTAGAGTTAGCAACCGCCTCCATAGAGATGGCAGTGGACTCGCTGGGAGTGAAAGCGTTCTCCAAGGGAGTGGGCGGAGGTGGAGAATAGAAGACCCAGAATCTAGTCTTGAGGGATCCCCAGAGCTAGAGGGTGGGCAGCAAGTGGGGAGCCAGTGAGAAAGCCTGAGAACGAAGAGCCTGAGAGGTAGGAAGAGAACAGGAGAGAACGGTGTCAGTGAAGCCAAGGTTAGATTATGTTCACTGTTTTGGCCTGAGCATACATTTCAAAGGTTTTATGCCTCTTGTTCCCAGCAGCTTTTGCCGTAGGGTCACACTTAGGATCACTGTGAATATGCTGAGGCAAAACTCATCCTTAACACCTTTAAGATCCCCTTCTTAAGAGAACTGTGCGCTGTGTGCGCAGAGCAGAAGTCGTCAAGGCTGCCCAACATCGCACGGTGTCTCTTTGTGATCTTCGAGTGCCCTAGGGTCCTCTAAAAGTGTCCCAGGCCTCCAGAGCAGAATTCACCTGGAAAGGGCCACTCTGACGGTGGGCCCTTCAGAAGGGTAGAGTAGGCCAGCAGATAGGAAACCCGTATGAGGGTTGCCAGCAGAACACCATCTCCAGCACTGCAGCCCAACTGGGTATCAGATCAACCTGGCATACAGCCCAAGGAAAGGAAAGCAAAGACATCTCACCCCGGTGATGCTGAGAATAACGCCAGGATTTTTCCAACCACCCCTGGTGTGACAGGGCCTGTTGGTTTCCACATCCAAATCTTCAGGCTCAGAGAGTTATTTCCCAGCACAGACTCAGCTCTGAATATGGGAATATGAAAACTAAAGGAATGCATATTATTCTGCGAGAATGGAGAGGAAAAAAAAATTAACGTAGAAATACTTAAGCAGTAGGGTGGTAAGGGGCAATAAATCAAATCAATCCTTGTTTTTTATTGAGCACTTACTATGACTAGAGCAGTGTACTAAGTATTGGGGAGGGTAATGATAGAGTAAGTAGGTATGATCCCTGCCTCCAGAGATCTTACAGTCTAGTTGGGGAGACAAACATTAAAATAAATTGCAAGTAAGGGAGGCAAAAGAGCTATAAGGGTATGTAAAAAAGTCCTGGAGGAGGAAACAGGTAAGTAACTAAGTACTTTGTGAGACCGAGCCAAGTGCGTATGTGACGTGAGAGGGAGGGTAATAAGTGGAGAGGTAAGATATTAGCTAGGGAATACAGTCGTCCTTCGGTATTCCCAGGGCCTCGTTAGAGAAACCCCTGCAAATGAGGTGAAACCACAATTACTGTCCATGCCTGATGGTAACCCGCACTTAAGACACTGGAAATTTTAGCCTACGACTCACAGCCATCTGTGGGGAAGAGGGTGGTGGCCAGCCAGCCGCAGACAAGGCAGGGCTCTGGCTACAGAGAAGCAGCGTGGCTCAGTGGAAAGAGCACGGGCTTGGGAGCCAGAGGTCATGGGTTCTAATCCCGGCTCTGCCACTTGTCAGCCGTGTGACTTTGGGCTAGTCACTTAACTTCTCTGGGCCTCAGTTACCTCATCTGTAAAATGGGGATTAAGACTGTGAGCCCCACGTGGGACAAGCTGACCACCTTGTATCTCCCCCCACCCTCAGTGCTTAGAACAGTGCTTTGCGCGTAATAAGTGCTTAACAAACGGCATTATTATTATTATTATTGTTATTAATACTGGAGACCAAAAAGGTCACAAGACAGCCGGGGTTAGCACCAGGACTGTGAGCGGGGCCGGATTTCACCCAGGGCTCATCATCATCAACATCGACGGTGTTTATAGCCCCGGGCTCCGGGCTCAAGAGGGCCTAGAGGTGACTGACCACCCCCTGCCCCTGCACCCTTATATTATAACTGCAAGGAGGATACCCTAAAGCATGGCTATAGGTGGTGCCATTATCACTCGTACTTCCACCATCACCTTCCTCCTTCCACCTTCACTTCCCATCTCTCTCCGAAGCCTGTTGTTACCACCGACAGTTTCCACTCCCATGGTGCCTCCTGCAAGTTTCTCCCAGTTTCCTGGAGCTGGGATTCCATGATGGCCCCTGTGGGGTTTTTGAACCACTGCTGCTGTAGCCATAACCATAGGCATTCAGGCTGGGGTGGGCAGTCATGGTCAGGGGAGAGAGAGAAGGAGGGTGGAGGGGGGGGAAGGAAGGAGGGAGAGAGGGTAGGAAGGAGGGACAGATGAATGGAAAGGGAAGGAAGGAAGGAGGGAGAGATAGTAGGAAGGAGGGACGGAGGATGGAATAAAGGAAGGAGGGATGGAGGGAGGGAGGGAGAGAGGAAGAGAGGGAGGGAAGGAGGGGAGGAGGGAGGGAGGGAGGGGAAAAAAGGGAGGGACGAGTCTGCATATTCCCAGGAGTCGCATTAAAAATGTCCCATTTCAGCCTCAGTGAGCCCTCCCTATTCTGCTCCCTCCCTCCTTTCTCCTCCATCACTCCTCTCACCACCCCCACCACCCCTTCCAGATAAAAGACAAGTACACATCTTGAAATTTAGGTATTATAAATGGTTTATATGAATGTTTGCCTCCCCCTCTAGACTGTAAGCTCATTGTGGGTAGAGCACATATCTGCCAACTCTGTTGTTTTTTACTCTCCCAAGTGCACTGTACAGTGTTCTGCACATAGTAAGAGCTCAGTAAATACCGTTGATGTTGATGATGACAAGGATAAAAATGCCTTCAGGCCCTGGATGCTGAGGCAGCCCGCAGCTCTCCTACATCTCTGCCGCCACTCTGGCTCCTGACGCTAAAATGATAACCCAAAGGTCACGGGTTGCCCTCCACACCCACAGCCCCATCTTCTATTAATACATTCTCGGCTGTCAGGAAGCAAAACTGTGAACACAGACTCCACGAATATTGAGGGGGCTACTGGACTCTGTGCCTGGTGCAGAATGTAAAAGAAGTAAATGTCTATGCAGTGGGAGAGAAATGGGAATAAATTGAGGAATGTAAACGTAGTTGTGTGAAAAAATAGATTTGAATGGGCCCACGTCTCTCAGTCTATGGAAAATATATTCAATATATTCATGAGTGCTAAGGTGTCAGCAGGTGACAGGTCAGGTGACATCAGTGGGAACGTAGAGATTAATCGGGGAATGCCTTTTTCAGTTGCTAATGTTCCCAAGCTCCTCATTCAGTGCTGCACATCCAAAGGCTCAGTGTGTTGTTGATAAAGGAAATACCGACTTCCCTAACCCCTATCTCTTTACAAGCCATAGTTTTGGATCTCTTTGCCTTGGGTGTTCAGCATAGGTGGCACCTGGCAGAAAGAGGCCCTCACCTCTGCAGAAAGGTGAACTGCAGTATAATTTGACATTCTGAACTGCAGAAAGTTGAGAACAGCAGCATAATTTGACATTTCCCCTTCAACCCCCCACTTTGTTGCAGACATGCCTTGCCTGGCACAATACAGTGATGGCTTGTGGTATAGAGGAAGAATTATTTCTGCTACTGAATTTGATCCTCTCGCAGTGTTGGTACAATTTGTTGACTATGGGACTCGGCAAAAATTGTCAACAGGCAGGTAAGTAAAGTAATTGTCCTTGTGAAGTTTGAATTTTTGGTCAGTTAGTGCGTGTCACCGGTCCCTTGTTCCTGTCTACACGATTTTCTAGTTTACAGGGCCTTTAAATATTTAGGAGCTTAAGGTTCTGTTTTAGACGGATGGTGTTGATTTAACTGTTCGACAAGTGTTTTTGGTGAGTTGTTGCTGTTCGTTGTTGCTGTGTTTCTTCTTCCCCGCCTCCTCCAGGTTACGTCAGATTCCTGATGGCCTCATGCGCTATCCAGCCCAGGCTGTCAAAGTTACTTTAACTGGGTTTAAACCTCCTAAAAGTGATTTAGAAAAAGTAAGAATTCCTTACTGCCCCAGCTGGAGCATGGAAGCAGTGTGGGCTATGGTAGACCGTCTTCAGGGCAAACGACTTCAGGCTCTCACTTTGGTAAGACCCTGGGGTTTGGTTCAGCTCCCAGAATGACACAGTATTCCATAATTGGCATTGTGTGTGTGTGTGTTTCTGTCAGTGACCTGTGGTACTTTGATGCCCCCTTAGCTTTCTGTGTTAAAGTGGCAACTGCAATCTGATCCTGAAGGGATGCATTTGTATCACTCACTGAGATTTCCTGACCGGCGGGAGAGAAGGCGCTTGACTCTCCTGCCTGGCTTTGGGGGCAAGGCACTGTCTTCTTTCTCCTGGTGTGTTTCTGTTTCCCCTCTTCCCCTTCCCCATGGGATCTGTCCCTCCCATTTTGACATTCCAATCTTCAAGCAGTTTATGGTAGTTGTCTTAAATTAAGAATTCGTTTTGGGTGTGAAAGTTGGCAACAGTTCCAGAGTGTTGCTAGTTCCTGGTTTTCATAACCAAGTAGGAAGCCGTCAAGACTCGACACGACAGTTGTGCCATCGAATTTTCGAACTGGAACATGTTTCCTTTACAAGAAAGAAAGAAAAACCCCAAAACAAAACAAAACAAAAAACGATTAGCAAATCTAATGGGACATAAGGAAATAAAGGAAATGTTCTGGAGTTGAAGCATTTCTTAACGAACAAAGATCAGTGCTCAGTCTCTGGGCATGTTCCGTCCTGCTCTGGGGAGATGAGTTGGGAACCGGGATGCACTGCAACAGCTCCACATAACCCCATCTGTGTTGAAACAACATCAGGTGAGCCAGGGTGTGGCTGCAGCTGAACTGCGCATTCCCCATTGAAGCAGTGGGGCCCAGTAGAAAGAGCCCGGGCCTGGATGTTGGGGCACCTGAGTTCTAACCTTGGCTCCATCTCCCACCTTCTCTGTGAAATTGGGAAAGATACTTTAAGTATACTGTAAGTGCCTCTGTTTCCTCACCGGTAAAGGGGGATTAAATGACTGTTCTCCCTGTCCCTTAGACTATGAGCCCCGTGTGGGATAGGGATTGTTATGATCTCCTATCTACCCTAGGGCGAAGTACAGTGCTTGGCATACAGTAAGTGCTTAACAGTTATTACATCATTGACATAATTATCATTATTCCCCATGGAGGGCCTGCCGTAGGGAAGTGTATCAAAATCGGGAGGCCCTCTGTAAATAGGACCACAATCAGTGCTTCTCTCACACCGGACTGAATTTCTTCTTCGCTGAGCCCCATGTTGAGGAAAACTTACCCCTCATGACCGTTGGTGCTCCTTGCCAGTGCATGACCTTTTCCCCCCGTACCAGATCACATCCTGTCCTGATGCAGGTTGCTCCCTGATTTCCCCAGGGGCATTGTACCCCAAACCTTTTCCAGAAAGCAGGCTTTATGACAGACCGGAGTGTTCTTGTCCTTCCTTCCCAAGCCCTCCCCCACCATCCATTACAGCGCACTTATGTTTCTGAGCACTTAGGAGTACATATTGCTCTGCAGCCTGCAAGTGCTCAATGAATACCATTGCATTTGCTGTTCACTGCACCTTCATGTATTGCCAGCTTTAGGCCACACCTCCAGGCCCCTGCCATCCATGGGCTTTCCTCGGCTCACACAACTCACTCTTCTGAAAGACGGCCAACCACGCTCTATCAACTGATTCTTGTCCCGCTTGAATATTGGAGAAATTGAACATACACAGCCATATTTACAGTAGTAATAATGAGGGCATCTGTTAAGCGCTTACTATGTACGAAGCACTGTTCTAAGCGCTGGGGTGGTCGTGGGGGGGCGGGGATGCAAGGTGATCAGTTTGTCCCACGTGGGGCTCACAGTCTTAATCCCCATTTTACAGATGAGGTAACTGAGGCTCAGAGAAGTTAACTGCCTTGCCCAAGGTCACACAGCAGACATGTGGAGGAGCCGGGATTAGGACCCATGACCTCTGACTCCCAAGCCTGGGCTCTTTCCACTGAGCCACGCTGCTTCTCTACTTCTCTACTTATGGTGTCTGCATGTTGGCCTTGCCTTCCTAATTAAATTTCCAGTTCTCTGAGGGCAGGGCGCTCCAACCTGTACTCTGTGGGCCTGCCCAGTATACATCTATTATAGCCTGTTAGGCATCGTGTATTTTGAGGAGGCAAGCAAGAAAGCTCATTCCACACACTCCAGCTGTGCTGTGAAGATAGTCAAAATTCTGAAACATGGACTTTGTTTTCTCACCCGTAGATTCGGACACCTGAGCCCATGGTGGTTTTATATGACGATGAACGAAACCCAGTTTATAGGCCATTGGTCGATATGGGACTTGCAGATCTAGATGAGTAATGTAAGTATGTTTAATGTCTATTCCCCCTATCAACCAGTGGCCTCTAATGGAGTCCCTCCGCCTGGATTGCTCAAATTCCAGCAAACCGGTTTGTGTGTCCAAAGACATTTAACTTGACCTCTTGTCTGAAGGTTAAACTTTTCCTTGGTGCAGATTACAGATCTTGCCATGCTTGGGCAAAAGGTGGACCCCAAACCTTTCCCTGAATGTGGCCAAGTTCATGTCGACGTTTGACATAATAGGTTTCAAAACAAAAAATAAGAGAGAGAGGAAAGGAAAAAAGGACAGCACCGTGGCCTATTGGATGAAGCCCAGGTTTAGGAATCAGGGGCCCTGGCTTCTAATCCTGGTTGGCTCTGACACTTGTCTGCAGTATGATCTTGGGCAAGCCACTTAAACTTCTCTGCCACTTAACTTCTGTGCCTCAGTAACCACATCTGTAACATAGGGAGTAAGACTGGAAACCCCCTGTGGGACAGGGGCTGTACCCAACCTTTAGTTAGCAGTTTTTATTTTTTTTTTACAATTATTTATTTATTTCTTAAAGATTCAGAAGCGAATATATTTGAGAGATTTCAGGGAAAAAAAAGTTTTTCATTGTTTAAGTCAACATTGGGGTTGTCTTGTGTCAACCCCAATGCCGAGTATATAGTAAGTGCTTAACAAAGCACTTAAACCCCTTCCCCACTCCTCCCCCCCGCCGCCCCGCACCCCACCGGCATCCCAGCTGTGGTCATGGTCAACTTAAATACCCTCTAGACTGTAAGCTTGTTATGGGAAGGCAGTGTGTCTGCTAATTCTGTTGTACTGTACTCTCCCAAGCACTTAGTACGGTGCTCTGCCCATCGTAAGGGTGCAATAAATGTGACTAGTTGATGCCACAAATAAAAATGCAGATCCCATTTCCCCCCATGGTTAAGCAGGCCCTAGGCATTACTGCCTCTGGCTGTGTGCTGCTAGGGTTAGAACAATCATCTTTGATTTGGTGTGGGGGTTTGGGGAGGGCATGGGGTGGGTGGGGTAATCGTGGGGAGGGCCAAGTGGAGGGTGCAGAGCCAGGACATCACTGCTGTTCTGGAAGCCAGTTGGTAGGCTGTTGCCAGTCAGAACATTCTGAGCAAATGGAACAGGATCAGTGGCAATCAGTCCAGCAGTCAGTCAATCAATCAGTGGTGTTGATTGAGTACTTACCGTGTGCCGAGTGTACTAGGCGTTTGGCAAAGTACAATGCAAAAGAGTTGGTGGACACATCCCCTGCCCCACAACAAGCTTACATTGTAGAGGCAGGGTCCTCAGCTGGCGCACTGAGTATAGGCCAAAGGCACTGTTGGACAAGTAAAAGCTTGAGGTTCATGGGGAGCCTGAGGTACGGTATTGGGTTTCAAAATTGAGGCTCTCTAGCGACTTCCCTTTCCCATAGCAGCAAGATGTAGAATGAATGAACGCACTTAGAGCCCTTCACTGGGCCCTGCGTACTCATTCAGGCTGTATAATGCCTCCCCTAGTTTCCTCACTCCACCTGGAGTTTCCTTACGTGCTTCAGGTGGTCAGTGGCATGCGTGCTTCCTATGAGAACCACTCTAATAATGATAATAATAATAATAATAATAATAATAACAACAACAGTAATGGCATTTATTAAGCACTTAGCACGTGCAAAGCACTGTTCTAAGCGCTGGGGAGGTTACAAGGTGATCAGAGACCTGCCGGTCTCAGCTCCGCAACATTGCCAAGATCCGCCCTTTGCTCTCCATCCAAACCACTACCCTGCTCGTTCAAGCTCTCATCCTATCCCGCCTGGACTACTGCATCAGCCTCCGCTCTGATCTCCCATCCTCGTGTCTCTCCCCACTTCAATCCATACTTCATGCTGCTGCCCGGATTGTCTTTGTCCAGAAACGCTCTGGGCATGTTACTCCCCTCCTCAAAAATCTCCAGTGGCTACCAATCAATCTGCGCATCAGGCAGAAACTCCTCGCTCTCAGCTTCAAGGCTGTCCATCACCTCGCCCCCTCCTACCTCACCTCCCTTCTCTCCTTCTCCAGCCCAGCCCGCACCCTCCGCTCCTCTGCCGCTAATCTCCTCCCCGGGCCTCGTTCTCGCCTGTCCCGCTGTCGACGCCTGGCCCACGTCATCCCCCTGGCCTGGAATGCCCTCCCTCCCCACATCCGCCGAGCTAGCTCTCTTCCTCCCTTCAAGGCCCTACTGAGAGCTCACTTCCTCCAGGAGGCCTTCCCAGACTGAGCCCCCTCCTTCCTCTCCTCCTCGTCCCCACCGTCTTACCTGCTTCCCTTCCCCACAGCACCTGTATATATGTATATATGTTTGTACGTATTTATTACTCTATTCATTTATTTATGTAACTTGTACATATCTATTCTATTTATTTTATTTTGTTAATATGTTTGGTTTTGTTCTCCGTCTCCCCCTTCTAGACTGTGAGCCCACTGTTGGGTAGGGACTGTCTCTATATGTTGCCAACTTGTACTTCCCAAGCGCATAGTACAGTGCTCTGCACACAGTAAGTGCTCAATAAATATGATTGATTGATTGATTGATTGATTGATTGATTGATTGACTGATTGATTGATTTGGCTGTCCCACGGGGGGGCTCACAGTCTTACCCCCCATTTTGCAGATGAAGTAACTGAGGCCCAAAGAAGTTAAGTGACTTGCCCAAAGTCACACAGTTGACGATTGGTGGAGCCGAGATTTGAACCCCTGACCTCTGACTCCAACACCCGTGCTCTTTCCACTGAGCCACGCTGCTTCTCTCTGAGTACACTGAAATTCACAGCTACCACTTCCAATATTAGACGGGCTCCACATTCTTGAACCTGTCTTTCCCTGGGACTCTTTGACCCCAAGAGTGTGTGACTCTTGAATCTTACTGCATTCACCCCGGGAAGGGCAGGGGTCTTTCTCCACCTAGTTTTAGCTAAAATGGTGTGAGGTTTTGAGGATTGTACAAGGCATAGATTGAAGTCAGAGTCCAGTTTTTGTTTTCCAGGGATTCCTAGTTAACATGGTGGAGTTCCGGGAGAAGGTCCGAAGAAACAAAATACATCTTTCCTGTCAAACCGATTGGTGTGTGTCCCGGTTATGAGACACGTGAGATGTTCTCTGAAACAAGTAATGTATGTTGAGTTTGGAACTATTTTCAGACGTTCACAATAAATGTTGCTTTTGAGTCTTCAGTTAATTCAGTGTATTCATCCCCTCTCCCAGCCCCACAGCACCCGTATATGTATGTGAAATTAATTTATTTATGTTAATGTCTCCCTCCCCCGTAGACTCTAAACTCGTGTGGGTGGGGAGTGTGGTCTGTTAATTGTTGCATTCTACTCTCCCAAACGCTTAGTGCAGTGTTCTGCACACAGCACTCAGTAAATACGATTGACTGAATGAATGAATTAAAAGCTTCACTTATTCCATTAGTTCTTTTCATCCTGCTCTTAGTCTTTAAGAAAAAAAAATCTGCCCAGGGTACTTGCTCCTCTCTGTCCCTGCCTCACCCCCTTGGCTCCAGAGTTCAATAAAAGCTTCCTGGCAGCATCAGCAGCTGATGGGGTTGCCTGTGCCATGATAGACTTAGTACAGTGCTCTGCACACAATAAGCCCTCAATAAATACGATTGAATGAGTAGACCATGGTGAGTATAATATGACATTATCCCTCCATTGGGAAGCAGCGTGGCATAGTGGATAAAGCATGGGCCTGGGAGTCAGAAGGTCATGAGTTCTAATGCCGACTCCATCCCTTGTCTGCTGTGTGACCCTGGGCCAGCCACTAAACTTCTCTGGGCCTCAGTTACCTTTTCTGTAAAATGGGGATTGAGACTGAGCCCCATGTGGGACAGGGACTGTTTCCAACCCGATGTGCTCTGGTATCCACCCCAGCGCTTGGTATAGTGCCTGGCACATAGTAAGCTCATAACGATTGCCATAGTTACTATTTGGGAAATTCCCTTTCCAGGTTTATTGTCCTGCAGAAGCAGTTTGGCTTAGTAGAAAGAGCAAAGGGGCTGGAAGTCGTTAGGAGGCCTGGGTGCTCATAATGACTATGCCACAGGCCCGCTGTGTGATCTTGAGTGACAGTACTGGGAGTTCTCAGCCCTAAATCCTTGTCATAGGCATCCTCACGGTCACCGTCGAAGGGCCAGTCCTTCTAAAGGAGGTCCCAGGGAGGGCCTTTCTGGGTCGCAAAGGCACCCATTTTGCTGTACTTCAAATGCACACTGGGGACGTCAGCTAAGGGGTCCCTCGAGCCCGTCTTCCATACACTCCTCGCTACCCTGCCTCCCCCCCCATCCCCTCCCACTCCAACACCTGCACCCTGGGAGCCCCATCCCTTCTGTACCCCACCCCTCCTCTCGCCCGCCCCCCCTCCCCATTTCCAGGGATCTCGGCCAATGCTAATCAGATGCTTTCCCTACCTGGGGGTCGTTGCCACTGCTCAGCATGGGAGGAAGTGGTGTCATTTTAAAACGGCCACTACCCGGTAGCCCTTGCAGCTGTGCCCCACCCTCCAGGCCCCCAGAGAAAAAGGCTCCAGCCCTGCCTGCCGAGGCTGGCCACAGCTTCCGGCCCTGTCTGGATGGAGGCCCTGTAGTGATGTCACGGGGGATCAGTTGAATTGGGGGGGGGGGGGGGGGTCCACATTTGACGGACCAGCCCAGAACCTTGATTTCTCTCCATGCAGCCTTGCCCATTGCATATCACCCATAGACCCCACCGACAGTGGTGCTGGCACACATCCCACCAGGAGGGAGACAGTCCAAACCTCCAGAAGTATACAACTGAGAAAGTGGGCCTGAACCCTGAGGGGTGGGAGAGGAAGGAGGAGGAGGCAGGGAAGGAAGAAGAGAGGGAGGAGGAGGAAGAGAAGCTGGGCCAGGAGAGGTACTCTGGAGCAGGCACGACCTGAAGTGGAATGTTGGATTGCAGTGAGGCCCTCACAGAGGGATGCGTGGTGGTCAGCAGTGGGCAGTTCTGTGGTGCAATTCCAGCTGACTTTGGATTGGAAGTGGGCAGGAGCAGAGGCCTGGCGAAGTTTAGGTCATCCTGGGTTGGTAGGGGGAAATGGCCCCGTTGCCCCAGAACCTTTATTTTCCTTCCTCTGGGCACTCAGTTCAGAACATAATATTCACTTGCTGCATGGGTGGTGGGTGATTTCGGCACATCAGCTGGGCCCTGCGGGAGAAGCAGGAAGAGGAAAAGGGGGAGAAAGGGGTGAAGAAAGAGAAGAAGAGGAGGAGGAAGAGGAGTTGTGAGGGGGGAGGAGGAGGAGGAAGGAGAAGGTGGATGTGAATGCAGTCGAGGTGGAGACAGAAGAGAAGGAGGAAGAGGAGAAGGAAGATGAGCAATGCAGGAGCGGGAAGCTGGATTAAGCGATTGGGAAAGTACAAAAGAGTTGGTAGGTTCAATCCCTGCCCATAAGGACCTTTCAGTCTGCAAAAGGGCGAAGTGGGGTAGGGGAGGAGGCGGGAGGCGGTGGCCGGGGGTTGACGGGGAGACGCGCACTGAAATAAATTAACAGATAGGGGAATGAGTAGAGTATAAAGTTACGCACCCAAGCACTGTGGATCTGGGGAGAGAATCAAAGTGTTTAAGGGGTACACAGCCGAGGGCATAGTCGACCCGGAGGAGAGGGCAGCTGGGGTTAACGAGGGCTTGCTCAGGGAAGGCCTTCTGGAGGAGATGTGATTTTAAGAGGGTTTGGAAGAGCTTAGAACAGTCCTTTGCACATAGTAAGTGCTTAATAAATGCCATCATTATTATCATTATTATTATTATTATTATTATTATTATTAATTATTATTGAAGGTGGGGAGAATGGAGGACTGTCAGGCATGAAGTAGGAGAGAGTTTCTGGCCCGAGGAAGGCTGTGGGCATGGGGTCAGGAGTGTGCTGGAACAGGCCGAGATGGAGGAGTTAGGTCAGCAGTAGAGGAGCGCGGTGTGCTGTTGGGGTTGTAGTAGCAGTTCAGCGCAGTAAGGTGGAGGTGGGGTGTCTTAAGGCTGATGGAAAGGAGTTTCTGTTTGATGGGGAGGAGGATGGGAAACCGTTGAAGGGTTCCTCGTGAGTACACAGACAAAGAAGAACGTGCCTTCTTCACACGTTATCTTCATCATCAATGTATGAAGGCCCGTCTGTCCTTATCCAAAGCCCTGACCACAAACACGTCCACACAAACCAGGAGAACACAGCATTTTCTTTCCACCCATCATTCACACCAGTAAAGAAGCATATCTTGTCCCCTTCTGTACTCTATCTACACTTACTCCCTTGGTGAACTCATTCTCTCCCGCTACCTTCAACTATCACCTCTACACTGATGACACCCAAATGTACATCTTCGCTCCTCCTTTCTTTCCCTCCGTCGAGGCTCGTATCTCCTCCCGTCTTCAGGACATCTCCACCTGGATGTCTGCCCGCCATCTAAAACACAACATTTCCAAGACTGAGCTCCTTATCTTCCCTTCCTCAAGCCTGTCCTCTCCCCGACTTTCCCGTCCCTGTAGATGACACTACCGTCCTTCCCGTCTCACAAGCCTGCAACCTTGCAGTCATCCTCAACTCCGCTCTCTCATTCACCCCACACATGCAATCCACCACCGAAACCTGCGGGTCTCACTTCCACAACATCGTCAAGATCCGCCCTTTCCTCTCCATCCAAAACCGCTACCTTGCTGGTTCAATCTCTCATTCATTCATTCATTCATCCATTCATTCGCTCATTCATTCATTCATTCATTCAATCGTATTTATTGAGCACTTACTGTGTGCAGAGCATTGTACTAAGCGCTTGGGAAGTACAAGTTGGCAATATACAGAGACGGTCCCTACCCAACAGCGGGCTCACAGTCTAGAAGGGGAAGACAGAAAACAAAACAAAACACATTAACAAAATAAAATAAATAGAATAGTAAATAGGTACAAGTAAAATAAATAAATGAATAGAGTAATGTACAAACATATATACAAATATACAGGTGCTGTGGGGAGGGTAAGGAGGTAAGGCGGGGGGGGTGGGGAAGGGGAGGAGGGGGAGAGGAAGGAGGGGGCTCAGTCTGGGAAGGCCTCCTGGAGGAGGTGAGCTCTCAGTAGGGCTTTGAAGGGAGGAAGGGAAGAGAGCTAGCTTGGCGGATGTGTGGAGGGAGGGCATTCCAGGCCAGGGGGAGGACGTGGGCCAGGGGTTGATGGTGGGACAGGCGAGAACGGGGCACGGTGAGGAGGTTAGCGGCAGAGGAGCCGAGGGTGCGGGCTGGGCTGTAGAAGGAAAGGAGGGAGGTGAGGTAAGAGAGGGCGAGGTGATGGAGAGCCTTGAAGCCGAGAGTGTGGACTTTTTGCCTGATGCGTAGGTTGATTGGTAGCCACTGGAGACTTTTGAGGAGGGGAGTAACATGCCCAGAGCGTTTCTGCACAGAGACGATCTGGGCAGCAGCATGAAGTATAGATTGAAGTGGGGCGAGACAGGAGCATGGGAGATCAGAGGGGAGGCTGATGCAGTAAGAGGAAGGTACATTAATGAAGGTACTTGCAATTCTCTAGTAATTGCTTTGGTAGGAATCGTAAAAACATGCTAACAATACAAAATAATGGTGAGGTAACACCATATGCACAATATAACGATAACAATAATGATAATAATAACGATGGCATTTTTGAAGCGCTTACTATCTCATCCTATCCCGACTGGATTACTGCATCAGCCTCCTCTCCGATCTCCCATCTTCCTGTCTCTCCCCGCTTCTGTCTACACTTCACTCTGCTGCCCGGTTTACCTTTGTACAGAAACACTCTGGGTTTGTCACTGCCCTCCTCAAAAATCTCCAGTGGTTGCCTGCCAACCTACGAATCAGGCAGAAAATCTCCTCACTCTCGGCTTCGAGGTTCTTCCATCACCTCGCCCCCTCCTACCTCACCTCCTTCCTCTCCTTCTGCAGTCCAGCCCGCACCCTCCGCTCCTCTGCCGCTAATCCCCTCACCGTGCCTCGTTCTCGCCTGTCCTGCCGTCGACCGCCGGCTCACGTCCTTCCCCTGGCCCAGAATGCCCTCCCTCCACATATCCTCCAAGCTAGCTCTCTTCCCCACTTCAAAGCCCTACTGAGAGCTCACCACCTCCAGGAGGCCTTCCCAGACTGAGTCCCCTTTTCCCTCTCCTCCTCCCCACCCCCCCCACCCTACCTCCTTCCCCTCCCCACAGCACTTGTATATATTTGCACAGATTTAGTACTCTATTTATTTTACTTGTACATAATTACTATTCTATTTATTTTGTTAACTGTGTACATATAACTATAACTCTATTTGTTCTGACGATTTTGCCACCTGTCTACTTGTTTTGTTTTGTTGTCTGTCTCCCCGTTCTAGACTGTGGGCCCGTAGTTGGGTAGGGAGCGTCTCGATCTGTTGCCGACTTGTACTCCCCAAGCGCTTAGTACAGTTCTCTGCACACAGTAAGCGCTCAATAAATATGATTGAATGAATGAATGAATGAATGAATGAATGAATGAATGAATGAATGAATGAATGAATGAATGAATGAATGAATAAATAAATGCCTCTGGCCACTCAGCCTATCCTGGCCACGACCTTCATTCTCAGTGACTGCCAAAAAAAACTGCTTTCAGTGTCTTATTCTCCGCCTCCTCTTCCTCCTTCTCCCCTTCCTCCTCCTCCTCCTCCTTTTCTCCTCCTTCTCCTCCTCCTCCTTCTCCACTGTCACCTTCTCCTCATCCTCCACTTCTCCATTTTCCTCGGATTCCCGCCCCCCCCCCCCTTTTTCTTCACTTATTCCTGTACTTCCTTCACTTCCTTTTTCTCTTCCTTATCTTCCCTCTCCTCCTCCACCTCATCCTCCTCATCCTGTCACATATATTTGCAACCGGTGCACAGTAAAGAATGTGGAGAATACGTCTGGTCAAACTGAAGCAGATATTCAGATGAGAATTTGGAAATGAGAGCGGAGATAGTTCCACAACGAATTGGAGTGTTTTGCACTATGAAACAAAATCAGGAGAAATCCTCCAAGACAATCAATCAGTCAATCTATCAATCAATCAATCGTATTTATTGAGCGCTTACTATGTGCAGAGCACTGTACTAAGCGCTTGGGAAGTACAAATTGGCAACACATAGAGACAGTCCCTACCCAACAGTGGGCTCACAGTCTAAAAGGGGGAGACAGAGAACAAAACCAAACATACCAACAAAATAAAATAAATAGGATAGAAATGTACAAGTAAAATCAATAAATAAATAAATAAATAGAGTAATAAATATGTGCAACCATATATACATATATACAGGTGCTGTGGGGAAGGGAAGGAGGTAAGATGGGGGGATGGAGGGGGGCACGCGGGGGAGAGGAAGGAAGGGGCTCAGTCTGGGAAGGCCTCCTGGAGTAGGTGAGCTCTCAGCAGGGCCTTGAAGGGAGGAAGAGAGCTAGCTTGGCGGAGGGGCAGAGGGAGGGCATTCCAGGCCCGGGGGATGACGTGGGCCAGGGGGTCGATGGCGGGACAGGTGAGAACGAGGTACAGTGAGGAGATTAGCGGTGGAGGAGCGGAGGGTGTGGGCTGGGCAGTAGAAGGAGAGAAGGGAGGTGAGGTAGGAGGGGGCGAGGTGATGGACAGCCTTGTAGCCCAGGGGGAGGAGTTTCTGCCAGATGCGCAGATTGATTGGTAGCCATTAGAGGTTTTTGAGGAGGGGAGTAATATGCCCAGAGCGTTTCTGGACAAAGATAATCCGGGCAGCAGCATGAAGTATGGATTGAAGTGGAGAGAGACACGAGGATGGGAGATCAGAGAGAAGACAACTATATAATTGAGCATTTTCGGGTGTTTCCTGCTGTGATGTCTGTATGCCTTATATTAGGGTGTCATTGTACCTTCTGATCAGCGTGAAAGAAATGCAAGTTAGGGGAAAATAGCACTGCTGTCAGGTCCTCTGAGATTAAGCTCGCGACTCTCTTATAACTCTCTTCCTGCCCTCTTTGAACGGTGTGCCTCCTCCGTGTTCCCAGTGTCCCCATGTCCAGGCCCATCATTCCCAATAGTCAATATTCCGATGAGAACAAATGATTGTGAAGCCAAGGTTAGATACCATGATGAGGAGGAGGGGATGGTGGACAGTGTCAAAGGCAGCTGAGAGGTCAAGAAGGATTAGGATGGCATAGGAGCCATTGGATTTGGCAAAAAGGAGGGGAATTTTGAGAGGGTGGTTTCAGTGGAGTGGAGGGGATGGAAGCCAGATTGGAGGGGGGTGCAGCAGAGAATTGGAGGAGTGGAATTCGAGACAGCATGTGTAGGCGGCTGGCTCCAGGAGTTTGGAAAGAAAGGCTAGGAGGGAGATGTGGCGATAACTCGAGGGGTCCGGGGGGGGGGCTGTGTGTGTCATGGGAGGGTTTCTTTGGGGTGGGGAGACGTGGGGATGTTTGAAGGCAGAGGGGAAGAAAGCATTGGGAGAGTGAGCGGTTGAAGATGGACGTTAAGGAGGGGCGGAGGGAAGGGGACAGAGTTTTTATAAGGTGGGAGGGAATGGGTTCTGATGCACATGTGGAGGGGTTGGCACTTGAGAGGAGGGAGAAGATCTCCTCTGAAGTTACTGCTGGGAAGGAAGGGAAAGTAGAAGAGGGGGTCAAACAGAGGGGAACTGGAGGAAGGGGAGGGGTGAGGTTGGGGAGCACAGACCTGATCGTGTTGATTTTCCTGATGAAGTAGGTGGCCAGATCGTTGGGGGTCAGGGATGAGGGAGGGGGAGGAACAGGGGACCTGATGAGGAAGTCTGGAGCAGCTGACGTCATGGTCATGGGTATCAATAAGAGAAGAGAAATAGTTTTGTCGGGCAGAGGAGAGGGCAGAGTTAAGGCAAGAAAGGACAAACAAAGTGGACAAGATTGGTCCGGTGTTTAGATTTCTGCCAGCATTGTTGAGCGTCTCGAGCAGAAGAGTGAAGGAGGTGGGCAGTGGAGGTGGTGATCCAGGGCTGTGAGTTAGTGGTGTGAGAGTGACGAAGGGATAAGGGAGTGAGTTGAGTTGAGTAAAGAGGGTGGAGTTGGGAGCACCTACTTGGTTATCAAGAGTGGGTAGAGTGGATAGGAAGGCTAGATGCCAAGCCTGCCCCTAGCAGACTCAGTCAGGTCCCCTAGCTCTCCCAAAAATGCTCCTATGGGAGCGAACCGTCTTTAGTCTCCGTACTGTCTAGTCGGGTTCCAGGTCTATCCCGTTGGCGGTTGAGCAGGAAGCCGGCCTCCCTCGGACTCCATTGGTACCCATTCATTGCTCAGTCCCTCCTCCAAAGGCCTGGGGCTGGGAGGGTGGGAGGAGGGGAAATAAGGAGCAGAGGGAGCAGGGGGCAAACACCCCCAAAATACCAAGGCGTTGGGGAAACAGAGGGAACTAGGGAGAATCCCGAACTGCGAAGGGGTGGGGGTTGAAGATGTAATGGGCCGGAAAAGCCCGGGGACACCCAGCGGCAGCAGAGGTTCAACGCGCGGGCCTCTTTGGTGGAAACAACCCGGGGTTCACCTTTCTGCCCCGTTGCCCGAACCTGAGGAAGGTGAGGATTACCACCCTATGTGCCAAGCAAGGATGTAGGTACAGTTTACTCAGTTCAGACACATGTGATTTGTTCCACTTGTAATTTCCTTCCTTCCTTCCTTGCTTCCTTCCTTCCTTCCTTCCTTCCTTCCTTCCTTCCTTCCTTCCTTCCTTCCTTCCTTCCTTCCTTCCTTCCTTCCTTCCTTCCTTCCTTCCTTCCTTCCTTCCTTCCTGCCTTCCTTCCTTCCTGCCTTCCTTCCTTCCTGCCTGCCTGCCTGCCTGCCTGCCTGCCTGCCTGCCTGCCTGCATGCCTGCCTGCATGCCTGTCTTCCTTCCTTCCTGCCTGCCTGCCTTCCTGCCTGCCTGCCTGCCTGCCTGCCTGCCTCCCTCCCTCCCTCCCTCCCTCCCTCCCTCCCTCCCTCCCTCCCTCCCTCCTTCCCTCCTTCCTTCCTTCCTTCCTTCCTTCCTTCCTTCCTTCCTTCCTTCCTTCCTTGCTTCCTTCCTTCCTTCCTTCCTTCCTTCCTTCCTTCCTTCCTTCCTTCCTTCCTTCCTTCCTTCCTTCCTTCCTTCCTTCCTTCCTTCCTTCCTTCCTTCCTCCCTTCCTTCCTTCCTTCTTTCCTTCCTTCCTTCCTTCCTTCCTTCCTTCCTCCCTGTATGCATGCATGGTTATTAATGTCTATCTCTCCCTTTAGAACTGGTTGTGAGCAAGGAGTGTGTGTGTTACTGTGTTGTACTCTCCTAAGCGCTTTGTACGGTGCTTTGCACAGAGAAAGCTCTCAATAAATACAGTTCAATGAACGAGTGAATGAACGAGTATGGAGCTCAATTGGAGGAGGGCGGCGTGGGGGACGGGGGAGGATTTGATCCCCATTTTACAGATGAAGAAACTGAGGCCCAGAGAAACGAAGTGACATGCCTAAGGTCATACAGCAGACACCTGGCATGAGAACCCTGGGTCAACGGACACCTAGGAGAATGATCTTTCCTGCAGGCCACCCTGCTCCAGTGGTTTGACGAGCCCTTTCAGTATGCATCTTAAGTGCATTCCCATCAGTTATCTCATTTTACCCTCACCCCATTCCTGTGAGACTCAGGATTATTAACCTCTGTGCCTCCTGCCCCTGAGTCCTGTGCACTGTCTGCTTGGCCCCACTGCTTTCAGGGAGGGGCTTGCTGTGATCCTTTCCTGGAGGAGGACGGGAGCTTGGGACTGATTTGCCACTGGGAACTGCGTGGGTGAGACTAAGATCGACTGACTTCCTCTGGGCTTCTGGAACAGTTTAGCTTGGAATGAGCAGAACCCAGGGAGGCCAAGTGGAAAGGGCCCAGGTCTACTAGTCAGTTCCACCACTGTTGCATACCCTCCCGAGCGCTTAAGAGAGTGGCCTGCATGGAGTAAGCACTCAATGAATATGAGCGGTTGCATGATTGAATGAAAGATCTTTGGCAAGTCACTTTGTGTCTCTGGGCCTCGGTTTCCGCATCTGCAAACTGGGGATTTAAAACTTGCTCATTCATTCATTCATTCATGCACACATTCTGCCATATTTATTGAGCGCTTACTGTGTGCAGGTCATTGTACTAAGCTCTTGGGAAAGCACAATAAAACAATAAACAGACACATTTCCTGACCATAACGAGCTTACAGTCTAGAGTTGGGGGAGACAAGCATCGATCCAAATAAATAAAATTACAGAAATGTTCTTAAGTGCTGTGGGGCTGGGAGGGGCGGGAAGAGCAAAGGGAGCAAACCAGAGTGGCGCAGAAGGGACTGGGAGATGAAAAAATGTGGGGCCTAGTCTGGGAAGGCCTCTTGGAGGAGATGTGCTCCTCGATAAGGCTTTGAAGCGGAGGAGAGTGGTTGTCTGTCGGATGTGAGGAAGGAGGGCATTCCAGGCCAGAGGCAGGATGTGGGCCAGGGGTCGGCGGCAAGACAAGTGAGATGGAAGCACAGAGAGAAGGATAGCACTAGTGGATCGAACTGTGTGGGCTGGGTTTGTAGAAGGAGAGAAGCGAGGTGAGATAGGAGGGGGCAAGGTGATAGAGTGCTTTAAAGCCAAGGGTGAGCAGTTTTTGTTTGATACGGAGGTGTTTGGGCAACCAATGCAGTTCTCTGAGGAGCAAGGTGGGGTGTCCAGAGCATGTTTGTAGAAAGATGATCCGGGAGGTGGTGTCAAGTGTGGACTGGAGTGGGCAGGCTGGGAGGTCAGTAAGGAGGCTGATGTAGTAATCCAGGCGGGATAGGATGAGTGATTGGATGAACATGGTTAGCAGTATGGATGGGGAGGAAAGGGCATATTTTACCCATGTTGTGAAGCATTTGGTGATGGATTGAATCTGTGGGTTGAATGAGACAGAGGAATCAAGGATACTGTCAAGGTTATGGGCTTGTGAGACGGGAAGGATGGCTGTGCCGTCTACAGTGATGGGAAGGTCAGGGAGAGGACAGGGTTTGGGAGGGAAGATGAGGAGCTCAGTCTTAGACATGTTGAGTTTTAGATGGCGGGCAGACATTCAGATGGAGATGTCCTGAAGGCAGGAGGAGATGCGAGCCTGGAGAGAGGGAGCGAGACCCGGGGAGGAGATGTAGATTTGGGTCCCATCTGCATAGAGATGGAAGTTGAAGCCTCGGGAGTTCCTTGGGCCTCGATGCGGAGACAGATGGCCATTTCCAACATTTCGAAGATGGAGCGCTCATGGCTGGAGTCAGGGCTAGGGGCCCTGCTGCAGCTCAGCCACCGACAAAGTATCCCCTTTGTCAGCGGGGACAAAGGACGGTTCGTTCCGAGGGAGCACCTTTGGGGAGGGCCAAGGGGAACTGACTGCGTCACTTAGGTGCAGGCTTATGCAAATGGACGTATGTGTTAAATCCTCATCCTGGTGAGCTGGCCGCAGCTCAGTAGCCGGACCGATGCTCAGTTCCTTCTGTGAAGGAGTAGGATTCAAGGGTGCTTTTGGAGTGAGCTGTTGTCTCTGTGTTCTTTGTGCTACATGTCTCTGGGACTGGTAAATAGTGTTTAACCGATATCATGGTAACGGGCATTTCAAGAGCTTCCTGAACGTCAAGAGGTGTTTCTTCCTTCCTTCTCTCCCGGCTAGGCTCCAACAGATTTTGTTGCAAGGAGCAGCATCCTGCACTCTCATCTTCCACTGCCAATCGAGGAGACGAAGGCTGGTTTCACCCAGCAGGGGGCAGGACCCCGCCTTTTTCATTTCACAACTTTGCCAATCTCCACCCCTCCGCTGGTCACCCCTCCGAGCATCCCACCGGGCGACCTGGGTTCCAATTCTGACTCTGCCACTTGTCCGCTGTCACTTCATTTCCTGTGCCTCAGCTTCTTCGGTAAATTGGAGATTCATTACCTTTCCTCACCTCCTACTGTGAGACCCGTGTGGGTCATGGGCTGTGTGTCCCACCTGGCTTGCTTATCTTGCGATGTTCCCAGTGCTTAACCAAATGGCTAAATCCAGCTCCTTCTTTATTTAAGGATCGGACGGGCTGGGGGGGGGGGGGAAGGAGGGAGGTGGATGGAAGGGGGCGGGAGGGAGGAGAGGGGCGGAGAAGGTGGGGAAGGCGGCCGAAGGTGGAGGGTCCATGGTTGGCTGGTGGAAAGAGCACAGGGCCGGGAGCCAGGCGACAAACTGGGAATCCATCAGTCAGCCAGTCAATCAAGTCTATTTTCTGAGCACTTATCATTTGCAGAGAACCAAATTAAGCACTTGACACATTAAGCATTAAGTACAGCTCAGCGGAATTAGCAGGCACGTTCTCTGGCCGAGGCGACCTCACAGTCTAGAAGGAGCGACATTACTGATCCTTCATGAGACCCAGCATTGTCGGACTCTAAAATGAGGTCATGGGTTCAAATCCCGGCTCTGCCAATTATCAGCTGTGTGACTTTGGGCAAGTCACTTAACTTCTCTGGGCCTCAGTCACCTCATCTGCAAAATGGGGATTAAGACTGTGAGCCCCAAGTGGGAAAACCTGATCACCTTGTATACTCCCCAGGGCTTAGAACAGTGCTTTGCACATAGTAAGCGCTAAACAAATGCCATCATTATTACTATTATTATTAGATCAACACCTTCGGCCGTGTAACAAAAACGCTGCACAAATACGAGGGACCAGTAGTGGAGCCATTGCTCAAGAGCCCGAGGGGAATCTGAGAAGCCTAAGACGAGGAGCATACTTAGGGGCGGGAGGATCCTAAAATGAGGAGCATACTTAGGGGCGGGAGGATCCTAAGACGAGGAGCATACTTAGGGGCGGGAGGATCCTAAGATGAGGAGCATGCTTAGGGGCAGGAGGATCGAACTTCTGGAGACCGAGGGCTGTTCTCCAGCACCAGTTATATCTAACCCCACTCCCTCGTGATATAGCTCCCCCAGTGCCCTCAGGTGCTGAAGGACAGCCAGCATTGGTTCGTGGCAGGGGCGGCTCCAGAAAACCTGGGCTCCCTTGCTCTCGCTGTCTCCTCACTCCTCCAAACCTGCAGACCTGGCCTCACATCTCCATTCCAAACTCTGCAGACCTGGCCTCACATCTCCATTCCATCACTCCACTTCGGGCCCGCGACACACAAGCCTGGGGCGGAGGCTCCCCCCCGCACGCACACACACACACACCACCCACACCCACACCCACACCCACACCCCCACACACCCACACACACACACCCACACCCACACACACACCTCTCAAGCCCCCAAACCCACGGGCTATCTGCCCTCCCAGTCCCCGAGGGAGAAAATGCAACCTGTTCCAGAGAACAAAAATAAAGGTCTTTATGCCCAGCACGATTTTGGGGGGGGGGGGTGGGGGGGTGGGGGGAGGAGGGGGACGTAGGGGAGGATGCTCCATCCAGGCCCCTCCTTATCGGGTGCAGATGATCATCTGCCATACACGCACCAGGTTGTCCGTGTAGTAGCCGGCAAACAGGGTCTGTGGGGGAGACAGTTAGACCGTAGGCCAGTATCGAGATGGGGGGTGCAGCAGGGGTTGGGAGAGGGAAGGCGGGTAAGGGCTAGCGCTTTGAGAAGATGGGAGACAGCCCAGTCTGGTGATCGGGGGCGGTGACGGGGGCGGGGTGTAGAGGGGCAAGCTGATGGCTGAAGGGCAGGACAGGAAGAAGTAAACACAGCTCCCACATCGCTGCCTTCCCGCTTGCTGAATCCTCTGGCCAGTCCGCTCGCAGAGACCCCCTCCATGCGCCATGACTTGGAGGGTGGTGGGAACACCTGCTTCCTGACTCCATCAAGCCCGCCCTGAGAACTGGGCCCCGCCCTGGGCTTTGGGGGCGAAGCTCTGAAGCAGCCTCTTGTTCTCTCCAGGGGCATCTCGGATGGCGTATTAGAGCTCCTCATCACTCCAGCCCCCTCTGGGAAATGCACTGGCTCCGCTTTGCTGCTGGTGCCGATGACTTCCTGCTTCAGCTCATCCACGATGAGCTCACCCCTACTCATAGATGCCCAACCAACAATCACGATCACACCAACCCACATACATACAACTAACTGACTCTCATGCTCACACCAACCCATGGGCACACAACTGACACCCATGCTCACATCAGTATTTGGCTTCACAGATGGCCTAAACCTACATCTGAAGATGTGTCAGTGGTGTATCGGGGGTTCTGGGGTATTTGTTGAGCTCGTCCTATGTATCAAGCACAGTTGTAAGTGTTGGGGTAGATGCAAGCTTATCAATTTGGTTGCAGTCCACGTCCCACATTGGGCTCACAGTCTTGGTCCCCATTTTACAGATGGGGTAATTGAGACACAGAGAAGGAGACTGAGTTGCCCATGGCCAACAGCAGGCAGGTGGTGGAGTCCCTCAGACTTCCAGGCCCATGCTCTAACTACTAGGCCGCGCTGCTTCTCCCCAAGTGCTGACACATAACACTATCAGAATGCAGGTACATAACCACACAGAGATACACAACTGACACAATCTCCCCACTCCCCATGCCCTTTCCCTTTCCCCCATTCCACCCCTGCCCGATCAATGTTTGGATAGACACCCGACACATTTCCCCACCACTATGCTGGCACACAAGCACACTCACACAGCATTTGGCTACCCCATTGCATGTATGCTTGAAAACACACAGACGGGCTTTCATTTATTCATATTACTGAGCGCAAAGCGCAGTACTAAGCGTTTGGGAGAGTGCAATATAACAACAAACAGACAGACACATCCCTGCCCACAACGAGCTCACAGTCAGTTCCCCTACACTGTGGGGCAAAGTACCTGGAAAACCCCACATGATAGGAAACTTCCACTACAGTATGCGTGTCTGAATGGGTACCGAGCAGAGGCACACCACCGTTTCTCCCGACACCTGAGGCGTGTTCTATCCAGACATATGTGCGCTGTCGGAAGAATGCTCCCTAAGGGCATTCTAGCCAAAACGGGTAAGGAGAACATGTAAGCAACAAACACCTCACCAAACACCTTGACTGACTGATGTGTTACGGAAGGACCGAGGGCATCTGGAAATACGTTCAACAGGCCCACTGACCCTGTGCCCAGATACATCCCCGAGAACAAACACTGAAAAAAATACATCACATCCCTCACACCGGGAAATCTGCCAACAGATTCACACATACACAGAGCGACACATGAGTGAATGCTCTGCTTATTCGCTCATTCGCTTCCATAGCTTTAGTGACCATCTCTGGGCGGATGGTCCCCAAATCTACATCTCCAGCCCTGATCGCTCTCCTTCTCTGCAGCCTCACAATTACTCTCATGGCCAGTAGCCTTGGAATTTTCTTCCACTCACCTCCCTCATTCAACCCACATTTTCAGGGTCACCAAATACTGTCAGTTTAACCTTCGCGACACCATTAAAACCTGCCCTTTCCTCTCCAGCCAAACTGCTACCACGTTAATCCAAGTACTTGATCTTATCCCACCTTGAATCAATCAATCAATCAATCGTATTTATTGAGCGCTTACTGTGTGCAGAGCACTGTATTAAGCGCTTGGGAAGTACAAGTTGGCAACATATAGAGACAGTCCCTACCCAACAGTGGGCTCACAGTCTAGAAGGATAACTGCATCAGCCTCTTCGCTCACCTCCCTGCCTCCTGTCTCTCCCCACTCCAGTCCCTTCTGCTTCGTTTTGCTGCCTGGGTCATTTTCCTACAAAAATGTTCAGGGCCATGTTTCCCCACTCCTCAAGACCGCCAGTGGTTGCCCTTCCACCTCCGCAGCAAACGGAAACGCCTTATCACTGACTTGATCACCTTGCCCTCTCCTACCTTACCTCCCTGATTCCCTACCATGAGCCAACCCCCTCACACACTTCATTCCTCTAAAGCCAGCCTACTTACTCTTCCTCGATTTCATCCATCTCGTCATCGACCTCTCCCCCATGTCCTGCCTCTGGCCTGGAACACCCTTCCTCTTCATATCCGATGACGACCACTCTCTCCGCCTTCAAAGCCTTACTAAAATCACTTCTCCTCCAAGAGGACTTCCCTGTCCGGACCCTGATGTCCTCTTCTCCCACTCCCTTCTGCATCACCCTTGGTCCTTGGATTTCCACCCTGTATTCACCCCACCCTCTCCCCTCAGTACTTATGTACAAAGCCGTAATTTATTCATTTAGATTAATGTCCCTCTTCCGCTCTAGGCGGTAAGCACACTGTGGGCAGGGAACAAATCTATAACTGTGACATATTGTACTCTCCCAAACTCTGCACAAAGTGCTCAGTAAATATTACCGATTGATTTATTGATTCTGAGCCCATACAAACCCACATCGATGGGAATCAGCACTGAGCTAAGCCTCCTTTTAAGAATGGCTTCAGCTGCCCGTGCCTCAGTTTCCCAATTTTGCCTAGGGGAATAGGTTAGGTAGCTCCTGGCTGCTTGTGCTGAATATGGAGTGCTTGCTCAATGCTTCTTGTGAGAAGGGGACAAGAAACTAACACAGAATCTGAGCTCATCCTGGGATTGGTGGCTTTTTATCAAGACATGAATCACTGTATTGTGTTTATTGTTTATTGTTATTATTATCATATTTATTGAGCGCTTACGGTGTGCAAAGTTCTGAACTAAGCGCTTGAGAGAGGACAATATAGCATCAGACTCATTCCCTGCCCAGGACGAGCTCATAGTCTAGCAGGGGAGACAAACAGTAACATACATACATACATACATAAATAATAAAAAATACATACATAAATACATAAAAAATAGGTAGATAAATAAATAAATAAGTAAGTAAGCAAATAAATAAATTGCAGGTAGATACATTTGTGTCAGGGGGGACCTTACGTGGCGGGGTTGGGTGGGCTGCAGACGTTACTGTATCAATCAATCGTATTTATTGAGCGCTTACTATGTGCAGAGCACTGTACTAAGCGCTTGGGAAGTACAAATTGGCATCACATAGAGACAGTCCCTACCCAACAGTGGGCTCACAGTCTAAAAGGGGGAGACAGAGAACAGAACCAAACATACCAACAAAATAAAATAAGTAGGATAGAAATGTACAAGTAAAATAAATAAATAAATAAATAAATAAATAAATAGAGTAATAAATATGTACAACCATATATACATATATACAGGTGCTGTGGGGAAGGGAAGGAGGTAAGACGGGGGGATGGAGAGGGGGACGAGGGGGAGAGGAAAGAAGGGGCTCAGTCTGGGAAGGCCTCCTGGAGGAGGTGAGCTCTCAGCAGGGCCTTGAAGGGAGGAAGAGAGCTAGCGCGGCGGATGGGCAGAGGGAGGGCATTCCAGGCCCGGGGGATGACGTGGGCCGGGGGTCGATGGCGGGACAGGCGAGAGCGAGGTACAGTGAGGAGATTAGTGGTGGAGGAGCGGAGGGTGCGGGCTGGGCAGTAGAAGGAGAGAAGGGAGGTGAGGTAGGAGGGGGCGAGGTGATGGAGAGCCTTGAAGCCCAGGGTGAGGAGTTTCTGCTTGATGCACAGATTGACCGGTAGCCATTGGAGGTTTTTGAGGAGGGGAGTAATATGTCCAGAGCGTTTCTGGACAAAGATAATCCGGGCAGCAGCATGAAGTATGGATTGAAGTGGAGAGAGACACGAGGATGGGAGATCAGAGAGAAGGCTAGTGCAGTAGTCCAGACGGGATAGGATGAGAGCTTGAATTAGCAGGGTAGCGGTTTGGATGGAGAGGAAAGGGCGGATCTTGGCAATGTATGTGTGAAGGTGGAGATCTGAATGAATTGTATGGGGGGTCTTGGGGATGAGTACTACGTAACTGAACAGGTATCTCAGTTCAGAGGTGTGTGTGAACATTCACCGGAGCAAGGCCATCCGTAGTATCAGGATTTGGAACAGTGGCGTGACACATAGTTAACACTTGACAAATGCCATCAATTAATCAATCATCAATCCATTAATGGCACTGAGCCCATGCTGCGTGCAGAGCACTGTATGCTAAATCCATGTATCTTGATGTGTGAAAATAGTGACAAATTACTGTTGCGAGCTTACATCCACGTTCCTAACGGTGTAGGAATGAGGACTTCTCAGGATGCTCGACCACGTGTATGCCCAGTACTATGAGAAATGCTCATTCCTACATTCATTCATTCATACATTCATTCATTCATTCATTCATTCATTCAATCGTATTTATTGAGCTCTTACTGTGCGCAGAGCACTGTACCTAGCGTTTGGGAAGTACAAGTTGGCAATATATAGAGACAGTCCCTAACCAACAACGGGCTCACGGTCTAGAAGGGGGAGACAGACAACAAAACAAAACATATAACAAAATAAAATAGAGTAGCAAATATGTACAAGTAAAATAAATTGAGTAATAAATCTCTATAAACATATATACAGGTGCGGTGGGGAGGGGAAGGTGGTAGGGCGTGGGGGGGGGGTGGGGGCGGGGGAGAGGAAGGAGGGGGCTCAGTCTGGGATTCTGTCTGGGAATATCAGGTCAGTGATTTCCCCGACTGTTTGCGTGGGTAACTGGGCCTCTGTGAAGGGCTTTGATGTTCTAAGTTCTAAGTGTTCGTAAGTGCCTTTATGTGTGTATTCACATCTCGTTTCTCCCTTTCCTTGCAGCTTTTAATTTCCCTCATGAATGGTGTTCACCACAGTAATCAGAGTTGAGTCTAATCAGTAGGGCCCTGAAGAAGGGGAAAGGGAGAGATTCCGTTTGGCCTGAAGGGTAAAAAAGGCTATGGATTGTCTTCCATTCTTTCCCTGTGTCTCCTTCCCTCTCCCTCTCCCCCCATTCAGGAGGCCATCCTTCCGTCGATGTTCAGTCTGGACAATCAGGGGCAGCACAGACTCTTGCTTTGTCTTCGGTGGGATTGTTTTCTTTTTTATTTTTAATGTGTTTGCTAGGGGTTGCTCGGGGCCAGGCACTGTTTTAAGCACTGGAGTTGATAAAAGGGAATCAGGTTGGACACAGTCCGTGTCCCACGTGAGGCTCCAAATCTTTTAATCCTCATTTTACAGATGGGGTAACTGAGGCACAGAGAAATGAAGTGCCTTACCCAGGGTAACAAACAGCAAACAAGTGGCAGAGTAGCTTTCCACTAAACAACTCTGGTTCCTTGGTGGTGGGAGACATCAAACGGGGTGGAGCAGAGAGCTGCCACCCAGTCTCTGTCAAAACCAACGCTAGTTGTGATGTCATTTAAGGGCGACACCTCCCCCAGGAGGGCCCCTGACGGAGAGAGTGCTTCCAGAATGCCAGACCAACGAAGAAACTCCCCGCCCGCCCCGCCCCACACACTCTCCTCCCCTTCCTACACCCCTTCCTTTCCAGCCCGGGGCTCAGACAAGCATGTTCCGGTCCACCTCCTGAGCCCTATTGGTCATAATAACAATGATAATAATAATGATAATCAAACAAACAAATAAGTGATGCTATAAAATAAAATATATAAGACTATTCTGGAACAATAGCAATCCTATTCCTGTTGTATGAAAGAGTTATATAATGCTATTTTCATACAATAATATGCCATATAAAAGTATAATATATAATGGAGAGGTCTCCATTGGGCCAGCGGGTTGCTGGAGGGGCGGGGAGATTCGATGCCGGTCAATCAATCAATTAAGCAGTCAATCATTTGTAATTATTGAATGCTTATTTTGTGCAGAGCATTGTTCTAAGCGCTTGGGAGAGTAAATGATAACGGAATTGGTAGGCACGTTCTCTGCCCGCAAAGAGCTTACCGTCTAGGGGGGAAGACAGACATTAATATAAGAAACAAGTTATGAATACGTACATAATTGCTGTGGAGCCGAGGGAGGGGTGACTAAAGTGTACAAAGCCAAGTGCAAGGGTGACACAGACGGGATTGGCAGAAGAGGGAAAAATTGCTTAGTGAAGGAAGGCCACCTGGAGGATAGGTGCCTTCATGGTCTTGGATAGGTCTTGAAGGTGGGGAGAGTGATCGACAATCAGATATGAAGAGGAAGGGAGTTCCAGGCCAGAGGCAGGGCGTGGGCGAGAGATCGGCAGCGAAATAGATGAGATCGTGGTAGGGTGAGGAGGTTGGCATTAGAGCAGCAAAGTGTAAGGCCCTCCCTTCTACTTAGAGTGGATAAGGACCACGCCCGACTTAACAATTTTGTACCTGTCTTGAGACAGGCATTAATATGAATACATAAACGGCAGGTATGTTCATAAGTGCTGGGAGACTGGGAGGGGAGATGAATAAAGGGACTAATAATAATAATGGCATTTGTTAAGCGCTTACTTTATGCAAAGCACTGTTCTAAGCGCTGGGGTGGTTACAAGGTGATCAGGTTGTTCCACGTGGGGCTCACAGTCTTCATCCCCATTTTACAGATGAGGTAACTGAGGCACAGAAGTTAAGTGACTTGCCCAAAGTCACAGAGCGGACAATTGGCGGAGCTGGGATTTGAACTCATGATCTCTGACCCCCAAGCCCATGCTCTGAGCCACGCTGCTTCTCTGGGAACACATCAGGGCGATGCAGAGGGAGTGGCAGAAGGGGAAGGCTTAGTCAGGGAAGGCCTCTTGGAGGAGATGTGTCTTCAGTGATGTGTCCTGATCTCTCCCTGCTCTCTCTTCCTCTCCGTAGTCTCGCATTTCCTCTTGCCTTCAGGAGAACCTCGACTTGGATGTCCTCCTATCACCTCAAACTGAACATGGTTCCAGAACAGGACTCCTTATCTTCCCACCCAGACCCTGTCCTCCCCGTGACTTTCCCATCTCTGTAGCAGCGTGGCTCAGTGGAAAGAGACTGGACTTTGGAGTCAGAGGCCATGGGTTCAAATCCCAGCTCCACCAATTGTCAGCTGTGTGACTTTGGGCAAGTCACTTAACTCCTCTGGGCCTCAGTTACCTCATCTGTAAAATGGGGATTAAGACTGTGAGCCCCCCGTGGGACAACCTGATCACCTTGTAACCTCCCCAGCGCTTAGAACAGTGCTTTGCACACAGTAAGTGCTTAATAAATGTCATTATTATTATTATTATTATTATTATTATTTAGTATTATCATTATGGCACCACCTTCCTTCCCAACTCACAAGCCCATATCCTTGGAGTTATCCTGGGCAGCTCTCTGTCATTCAATCTACATATTCAATCCCACACTAAATCCTGTCGGTCCCATCTTCACGACATCGCTAAAATTCACCCTTTCCTCTCCATCCAAACTGCTGCCACATTCATCCAGTCACTTATCCCATCCCTCCTTGGTTACTATATCAGTCTCCTTGCTGACCTCCCAGTCCCCTGTCTCTCCCCAATCCAGTCCAAACTTCACTCTTGCTGCCCGGATCATTTTTCTCCCAAAGCGTTCAGGACATATCACTCCACTCCTCGAAACACTGCAATGGTTGCCCAACCACCTCCGCATCACAGCAAAACTCCAACCACCGGCTTCAAAGCACTCCTTTGCCTTGAGCCCTCCTGCCTCACCTTGTTACTCTCCTACTACAACCCAGCTGGCCCACTTCGCTCCTCCAGTGCTAACCTTCTCACTGTAGCTCATCTCGTCTACCTTGCCACCAACCTCTCGCCCACGTCCTGCCCCTGCCTTGGAATGCCCTCCCTCCTCAAATCCCTCAGACAGTGACTCCCCCACTTCCCTATCCGCTCTTCAAAGCCTTACTGAAGGCTTATCTCCTCCAAGAGGCCCTTCTGACTAAGCCCCCCTTTCCTCTTCTTCCACTCCCTTCTTCGTCGCCCTGACTTGATCCCTTTATTCATCTGCCCTCCCAGCTCTGCTGCACTTGTGCACATATATGTTGCCAATTTGTACTTCCCAAGCGCTTAGTACAGTGCTCTGCACACAGTAAGCGCTCAATAAATACGATTGATGATGATGATGATATCTGCAATGTATCGGTTTATATTAGACTGTACTCGTTTACTCTAGACTGTAAGCTCGTTTTGGGCAGGGACTGTGACTACTGATTATTATGTTGTACTTCCCCGAGCGCTAAGCAGAGTGCTCTGCACACAGTAAGCGCTCAATAGATTCGATTGATTGAATGAGTGAGTGAGGGAAGGAGGGAGTGAGGAAGTGAGGGAGGGAGGGAGGGAATGACTGACTGAGTGAGAGAATGAGTGAATGAATGAACCAATGAAGGACTTCCTCACCGAGCCCCACCCTGAGACTTCTGTCCTCATGGACACAGGGGCACAGATCTCTGTGACCTCAAAGGGGGATCTCAAAGGGGACAATTTCAGTCAGTGGGGTCAGTGGAGGGACGGCTAAATATCCCCTGTTGCGTCTGGTGCTCTCCCTCCCTGGAGGGGCCTACCCCTCTGTCTCAGCTGTGGGCCTCCTGTCCCTTCTGGGTACGGATATTTTGAGCCACACCCGCTTAGAGAACTCCATGGGAAAGTGGATTTCCGCCCAGGGCAGAGGGTAAGAAGCGGAGTGGGGGTCGAGGCTGTTGGCCGGTGTTTTTACTCCAGACCGCCCCCGCGCTTCCCCCATCCCGGATCACCCACAGTAGACAGTGTACAGGATCCCACCGGCTGCCAGGGGGACAGTCACAGAGCTCTTGAGGGACCGTCAGGCCCGGGGAGTTATTCGTGCCGCTCAGTCGCCGTACAACTCCCTCGAGTGGCCCGTACAAGAGTCCAGTGGCGCCTGGCACCTAACGGTAGGCTTCCAGTCCCTAGGCAACCGTGTGGGACCCCGTCATACTTCTAGTTCCCTCCGTGCTAGTTGTCTGGCAGAAATTAGAGGCTCTTCCTTTGCCATGGATGGCTGCCAGCTATCTGAAGGACACGTTTTTCATGGTTTCCCTGCAACCAGAGGACCAGGATCAATTTTCCTCTACTCGGGAGGGCTGTCGTTAAGCTTTTACACGGCTGCCCAGGGTTACAAGCTTAGCTCCACGGTGGCTCATGCAGCCTTGGCTCGGGAATTGGACCAAGTCCCTTTGTCCCCGGGACTGGTTTTGTTTCAGTGCATTGATGACATCTTGATAGGCGGGCCAACTGAAACCGAGGTCAGCGAGACCCTGGCCCGGGCTACTGCCCTTCTGGAAGTCCCTGGTCTGGTACACCCCCCGCCCTTCACTGCCCTCTCCCCCCGCAAGGAAAAGATACAGTGTGCCGCCCAACGGGTCACCTTCCTAGGGATCACCTGGAAGGGAGGACGGGAGGTGGTCCCCCGAGGCGAACCTGGGCACCTTGAGGTCACTGTCCAGCGCTGTCAATGAGGACGAGCTCCACTCCTGTTTGGGAATTCTGGGTTTCTGGAGGCACTAGGTCCCAGGGTTTGTATTACTCGCCTAACCCCTGTATTCACTGGTGAAAACGAGTGCCCAGGGGGGATGGGTGCCAACCTAGGAGACCACATTCCGGGAACTGGTAGAGGGCTTGCAACTTGCATCCCAGACGTTGGGACCCGTTGACCCAAGACAGCCGCTAAATCGCTAAAATCCTCCCTTCAAATAGGGGTGACCGCGTCGGGATGGCAATTCGTTCTGTGGCGGGGTGGCCACCAAGGCCGCCCCACCTCTGTGCAGCTCGGGTCCTCGGGGTGGAAAGCCTTCATAAGTTCGGTACTCTCCTTGGGAGAAATCACTGTGTCCCAAGGTGACCCGGGGGTACCGGCCATCTCAAGGTCAAATGCTATCTCCTGACCAGGGATATCTCGTGGATATCCTTGATGACTCCTCTGCCGCCCGCCTTCTATCTCTCCTCGACGCTGCCAACCTCTTGCTCCACCGCACCTCACCCACTCACCAACTTGGTCATACCCTCGACCTCGTCATCTCCTATCGCTGCACTGTGTCCACCCTCACCAACTCTGAAATCCCTCTCTCTGATCATAATCTTCTCACCTGCCTCCTCACTCACACTCCTTTCCCCTGAAAATCCATATTAGTCCCTCACAGAGATCTCCGCTCTCTTGAGACCATCCATCTTTCTGAGTGCCTCATACCCCACCTCGCCTCCCTCTCCTCTCTACCCAGTCTTGATGATCAGATTACTGCTCTCAACTCTACCCTTTCTCCTCAGGTAGACTCACTCGCTCCCCTTTCCCTTCGCCGCTCTCGTACCACTAACCCACAGCCCTGGATCACTGCCACTGTCCACCTCCTTCGCTCTTACGCTCGAGCTGCCGAACGCTGCTGGCGAAACACTAAACACCATGCCAACCTCGTTCACTTCAAGTTTATCCTTTCCCGCCTTAACTCAGTCCTCACCTCTGCCAGACAAAACTATTTCTCCTCCCTTATTGACACCCAGGCCATCATCCTCGTCAGCTCTTCCGTACATTCAACTCCCTTCTCAGGCACCCGGTTCCTCCCCCCCACACCACCTCCTTCCCTCACCCCCAACAATCTGGCCTCCTACTTCATTAATAAAATTAAATCCATCAGGTCCGACCTCCCCAAAGTCTTTCCCCCTCCCCCCCCACCCCTTCTCCAAACCCCCGGCTCTCAACACTCTCTGCCATCCTTCCCAGCAGTATCCTCAGAGGAGCTCTCCTCCCTCCTCTCAAGTGCTACTCCGGCCACCTGTGCTTCTGACCCCATTCCCTCTCATCTCATGAAATCTCTCGCTCCATCCCTTCTCCCCTCCTTAACTTCCATCTTCAACCGCTCACTCTCCACTGGTTCCTTCCCCACTGCCTTCAAACATGCCCATGTCTCTCCCATCCTAAAGAAAACCCTCTCTTGACCCCACCTCACCTTCTAGTTATCGCCCCATCTTCCTCCTACCATTCCTTTCCAAAGTTCTTGAACGAGTTGTCTACACGCGCTGCCTTGAATTCCTCAACACCACCTCTCTCCTCGACCCCCTCCAGTCTGGCTTCCGTCCCCTACATGCCACAAAACTGACCTCTCAAAGATCACCAATGACCATCTGCTGGCCAAATCCAACGGCTCATACTCTATCCTAATCCTCCTCCACCTCTCAGCTGCCTTCGACACTGTGGACCACCCCCTTCTCCTCAACACGCTATCCGGCCTTGGCTTCACAGACTCCGTCCTCTCTTGGGTCTCCTCTTATCTCTCCGGTCGTTCATTCTCAGTCTCTTTTGAAGACTCCTCCTCCCCCTCCCATCCCCTTACTGTGGGCGTTCCCCAAGGTTCAGTGCTTGGTCCCCTTCTGTTCTCGATCGACACTCACTCCCTTGGTGACCTCATTCGCTCCCACGGCTTCAACTATCATCTCTGCGCTGATGACATCCAGATCTACATCTCTGCCCCTGCTCTCTCCCCCTCTCTCCAGGCTCGCATCTCCTCCTGCCTTCAGGACATCTCCATCTGGATGTCTGCCCGCCACCTAAAACTCAACATGTCCAAGACTGAACTCCTTGTCTTCCCTCCCACACCCTGCCCTCTCCCTGACTTTCCCATCTCTGTTGACGGCACTACCATCCTTCCCGTCTCACAGGCCCGCAACCTTGGTGTCATCCTTGACTCCGCTCTCTCATTCACCCCTCACATCCAAGCCGTCACCAAAACCTGCCGGTCTCAGCCCCGCAACGTTGCCAAGATCCGCCCTTTCCTCTCCATCCAAACCGCTACCCTGCTCGTTCAAGCTCTCATCCTATCCCGTCTGGACTACTGTATCAGCCTTCTCTCTGATCTCCCATCCTCGTGTCTCTCCCCACTTCAATCCATACTTCACGCTGCTGCCCGGATCGTCTCTGTCCAGAAACGTTCTGGGAATGTTACTCCCCTCCTCAAAAATCTCCAGTGGCTACCAATCAATCTGTGCACCAGGCAGAAACTCCTCACCCTGGGCTTCAAGGCTCTCCATCACCTCGCCCCCTCCTACCTCACCTCCCTTCTCTCTTTCTACAGC
Source organism: Tachyglossus aculeatus (assembly GCF_015852505.1). Taxonomy (NCBI): domain Eukaryota; kingdom Metazoa; phylum Chordata; class Mammalia; order Monotremata; family Tachyglossidae; genus Tachyglossus; species Tachyglossus aculeatus. Next base: position 84,572 of record NW_024044836.1, on the reverse strand, counting down.
CCACCCCACACCCACTGCTCCTCTGCCACTAATCTCCTCACCGTGCCTCGTTCTCTCCTGTCCCGCCGTCGACCCCCGGCCCACATCATCCCCCGGGCCTGGAATGTCCTCCCTCTGCCCATCCACCAAGCTAGCTCTCTTCCTCCCTTCAAAGCCCTACTGAGAGCTCACCTCCTCCTGGAGGCCTTCCCAGACTGAGCCTTCTCCTTCCTCTCCCCCTCGCCCCCCTCTCCAACCCGCCCCATCTTACCCCCTCCCCTTCCCCACAGCACCTGTATATATGTATACATATATACATATATGTATACATATGTATACATATGTATCTATATGTATAGATATATATATCTATGTACATATTTATTACTCTATTTATTTATTTATTTATTTATTTTACTTGTAGATATCTATTCTATTTATTTTATTTTGTTAGTATGTTTGGTTTTGTTCTCTGTCTCCCCCTTTTAGCCTGTGAGCCCACTGTTGGGTAGGGACTGTCTCTATACGTTGCCATCTTGTACTTCCCAAGCGCTTAGTACAGTGCTCTGCACACAGTAAGCACTCAATAAGTACCATTGATTGATTGATTGATTGATTGGCCACCTGAGCCAGCAGGCGGAACTCGGAAGTTGAGGGTGGGATACCGCCCCCCACAACCAAAACTGCTAGATTGACAGCCCGAGCCGGGAATGCAGACGGTGTCCCTCACCCCCGTGCCAATCAAATTAGGTATGGAGGAGGGGGGAGGGCAGAGATTGGATAAACTGAAGCCGGAAGCTGGGATGGCCTAGGAGCACAGGTGATAAATGCCTGTCACCTCTGACGCTGACCCTCGGGGGCAGAACACCAGGACAGGCGGCAGCAGGAGGAGCAGCCGCCGCCGCCGCCGCAGTGGCCCACGTGTCTTTCTCTGCCCAAAAGGCCAGATGCCCGCTCTGCAACCAGAACCAACACACTGAGGCAAGGGCCGCGGGACGGGTGAGTGCCTCGTGGGTGGGACCCAGGTGCCTCGCTGCGGATGGGAATCATAAGTGGATTCCTCCTGCGTAGGGAGAGCACATGCTGAGAGCTAGCTGCCCACCACATGTGCGGGTAGTGGAATGGATTCATCCCGTGTGGGAAAGTAAGGGGATTCTTCCCGTGTGGGAAAGTAAGTGGCTTCGTTCCCGAGTGGGAAGTGCCCGTGGGTGAGAGCTAGCTGCCTCACCCACGTGCGATGAAGGTAGGATTGGGTTCCTCCCGTTAGGGAAGCTCGAATATTGCTAATTGATTACATTCCTCTTGAAAGGGAAGCTCAATCCATTGCGCCTAAACAACTGAGTAATTCAATTTGCCTCGTGGGATAAATTTTATATAAAACTCAGGCTTTCCGTCCCCGGCCTCTCTCTCTCTCTCTTTCTCGCCGCACAGATTACTGAACGAACCTCATCCTGGGATGACGGGTGACACACTGGTAGGGGTATTCGAGGCTCTGCAGGCTATGGAGAAGATCACGTGAAAGCGGCCCATCGAGATGCGCTTACCGCTGCTCATCCTAAATGAGTAGGGAATCTATGCCCCCTCCGCAGGGAGTCACTAATTCCTTCACTCTCCAGAAAATAATTAACGTATGTCGCCCATCTGGGTTGGAGGAAATAGCAGAGACAGTTCTGGGCCCTCCGTCCATTCTCAGACTCATTGTGACTCAGGTCATTGAGACATTCTCAGTCTCCTTCATGAGTTCCTCCTCTACCTCCATTCTCCCCTCGACCCCTCCCTCTCCCCCGCCCCTCCTTCCCCCTCCCCCCCCCACCCCCGCCAACTGTGGGGATCCCTCAATGCTCGGTTCTCCACCTCCTTCTATTCTCCAATCTGCACTCAATCCCTTGGAGAACTTATTCGCCCCGATGGTTTTGTGGAAGCATAATGGTCAAGGTCCTGCATTTGCCCCGTCACTCCGAATCGTTTCAGCTCTAGGCCTGACTCTGGTTACCAAGGCATTCCAGTTCACAACACAGCTTCACTTCCTTCTCTAGGGGTTGCTGAAAACAAGATGAGGCTACTCCTTTAGTGGGGTTGAGTGGGTTTAAGCCACTCAACCACATGAGAACAAGGTGGAAAACCGTGCCCCAGGAGTGCTGTTGCCCATCCTGATGTATTTGTCCTGTGTTGCACTTCGATTCAATTAGATGCTGTACTGTAGGACAGAAGCTCTGGTTTACTCAGAACCGAGCTGGCCTTGACAAGCAGGAGAATCTCTGCCACTCAACTGCATCTCGCTACTAGTGTTGGGAGAAGGCAGAAGGGAAGGAAGAAGAGAGGGAGGAGGAGGAGGAGGAGGAGGAGGAGGAGGAGAAGGAGGAGGAGGAGGAGGAGGAGGAGGAGGAGGAGGAAAAGAGGAGGAGGAAAAGAGGACCTGAAGTGGAATGTTGGATTGAAGTGAGGCCCTCACAGAGGGATGCATGGTGGTCGGCAGTGGGCAGTTCTGTGGTGCAATTCCAGCTGACCTTGTTTTGGAAGTGGGCAGGAGCAGAGGCCTGGCGAAGTTTAGGTCATCCTGGGTTGGTAGGGGGAAATTGCCCGGTTGCCCCAGAAGCTTTATTTTCCTTCCTCTGGGCACTCAGTTCAGAACATAATATTCACTTGCTCCTTGGGTGGTGGGTGATTTCGGCACATCATCTGGGCCCTGCAGGAGAAGCAGGAAGAGGAAAAGGAGGAGAAGGGGGTGAAGAAAGAGAAGAAGAGGAGGAGGAAGAGGAGTTGTGAGGGGGAGGAGGAGGAGGAAGGAGAAGGTGGATTTGAATGCAGTCGAGGTGGAGACAGAAGAGAAGGAGGAAGAGGAGAAGGAAGATGAGCAATGCAGGAGCAGGAAGCTGTATTAAGCGATTGGGAAAGTACAAAAGAACTGGTAGGGTCAATCCCTGACCACGAGGACCTTTCAGCCTGCAATAGGGCGAAGGGGGGTAGGGGAGGAGGCGGGAGGTGGTGGCGGGGGGGTTGACGGGGAGACACGCACTGAAATAAATTAACAGATGATAGGGAAATGAGTAGAGTATAAAGTTACACACCCAAGTACCGTGGATCTGGGGAGAGAATCGAAGTGTTTAAGGGGTACACAGCCGAGGGCATAGTCGACCCGGAGGCGATGGCAGCTGGGGTTAACGAGGGCTTGCTCAGGCAAGGCCTCCTGGAGGAGATGTGATTTTAAGAGAGTTTTGAAGGTGGGGAGAATGGAGGACTGTCAGGCACGAAGTAGGAGAGAGTTTCTGGCCCGAGGAAGGCTGTGGGCATAGGGTCAGGAGTGTGCTGGAACAGGTCGAGATGGAGGGGTTAGGTCCGCAGTAGAGGAGCGCAGTGTGAAGTTGGGGTTGTAGTAGGAGTTCAGTGCAGTAAGGTGGAGGTGGGGTGCCTTAAGGCTGATGGAAAGGAGTTTCTGTTTGATGGGGAGGAGGATGGAAAACGGTTGAAGGGTTCCTCATAAGTACACAGACAAAGAAGAACGTGCCCTCTTCACACATTATCTTCATCATAAATGCATGAAGGCCTGTCTGTCCTTATCCAAAGCCCTGACCACAAACACGTCCACGCAAACCAGGAGAACACAGCATTTTCTTTCGACCCATTAGTCACACCAGTAAAGAAGTGCATCTTCTCTGTACATCCATACCCCGAGCTTCTTGGCAAATAAATCCAGAGAGCACATTCAATCACTCAGTCACCTTGCCCCGTCCGTATCTTTCATTCATTCATTCAATCGTATTTACTGAGCGCTTACTGTGTGCAGAGCACTGTCCTAAGCACTTGGGAAGTACAAGTCGGCAACATATAGAGACGCTCCCTACCCCACAGTGGGCTCACAGTCGAGAAGGGGGAGGCAAACAACAAAACAAAACATGTAGGCAGATGTCAAAACCATCAGAATAAATAGAATTATAGCTATACGCACAGCATGGATAAAATAGAGTAGTAAATATGTACAAGTAAAATAAAGTGTTAAGTAGGTTTAAATATATGCAAGTGCTGAGAAGGGGATAGGCAGAGGGAGGAGAGAGGGCGATGGGGAGGGGAGGAGGAGAGGAAAAGGGGGGGCTCAGTCTGGGAAGGCCTCCTGGAGGAGGTGAGCTCTCAGTAGGCCTTCAAAGGGAGGAAGAGAGCTAGTTGGGCGGGTGTGTGGAGGGAGGGCATTCCAGGCCAGGGGTCGATGGCAGGACAGGCGAAAGTGAGGCACAGTGAGGAGGTTAGTGGCAGAGGAGCGGAAGGTGCAGGCTGGGCTGTAGAAGGAGAGAAGGGAGGTGAGGTGGGAGGGACCGAGGTGATGGAGGGCCTTGCAACGGCTCAGATGCCTTCGACACTGTGGACCATCGCCTTCTCCTGGAAACAGTACTTACCCTTGGTTTCACTAACACGACCCTCTTCTGGCTCTCCTCCAGCCTCTCTGACAGCTCCTTTTCATTCTCTTTCTCAGGATCCTCCTCTGTCTCCCATCCTCATCAGGCAGAAAGTCCTCACCCTCGGCTTCAAGGCTGTCCATCACCTCGCCCCCTCCTACCTCACCTCCCTTCTCTCCTTCTACAGCCCAGCCCGCACCCTCCGCTCCTCTGCCGCTGATCTCCTTACCGGGCCTCGTTCTCGCCTGTCCCGCCATCGACCCCCGGCCCACGTCATCTCCCTGGCCTGGAATGCCCTCCCTCCCCACATCCGCCAAGCTAGCTCTCTTCCTCTCTTCAAGGCCCTACTGAGAGCTCACCTCCTATCAGGAGGCCTTCCCAGACTGAGCCCCCTCCTTCCTCTCCTCCTCCTCCCCCTCTCCATCCCCCCGGCCTTACCTCCTTCCCTTCCCCACAGCACCTGTATATATGTATATATGCTTGTACGTATTTCTTACTCTATTTATTTATTTATTTATTTTACTTGTACATATCTATTCTATTTATTTTATTTTGTTAATATGTTTGGTTTTGTTCTCCGTCTCCCCCTTCTAGACTGTGAGCCCACTGTTGGGTAGGGACTGTATCTATATGTTGCCAACTGAGGATAACTAGGGCTTAGCGTAGGAAGGCCTCATGGAGGAGGTGTGCCTTCAGTAGGGCTTTGAAGGGAGAGGTGTGCTAGTTGGGCAGATGTGAGGTGGGAAGGCATTCCAGGTCAGAGTTCGGACATGAGCCAGGGATCGGCAGTGGGACAGGGGAAAAGGTGGCCCATTGAGAAGGTTAGTGGCAGAGGAGCGGAGTGTGAGGGCTGGGCTGTAGAAGGAGAGAAGCGAGGTGAGGTAAGAAGGGCTAAAGTGATGGAGAGCTTTGAAGGCATCAGTGAGGAGTTTTTGCTTGAAAGGGGGGTATTTGAGGAATGGGATGACATGCCCAGATCGTTTCTGTAGAACGATAATCCAGGCAGCAGAGTGAAGTACAGACTGCAGTGGGGAGAGACAGGATGTTGGAAGAACAGAAAGGATTCTGATGCTGTAATACAGTCCGGATAAGATGAGTGATTGGACTTACGTGGTAGCAGTTTGAATGGAGAGGATATGGTGGATCTTGATGATGTTGTGAAGATGAGACTGACAGGTTTTGGTGGCAGATTGGATATGTGGGGTTAATGAGAGATCGGTGTCAAGGATGACACCAAGGTTGTGGGCTTGTGAGACAGGAAGGATGGTAGTGCCATCCACAGTGACAGGAAAGTCGGGGAAAGGGCTGGGCTTGGGACAGAAGATAAGGAGCTCAATCTTGAATATGTTGAGTTTTAGGTGGCGGAGGACATCCAGGTGGAAATGTCCTGAAGGCAGGAGGAGATGCGACCCTGGAGGAAGGGAGAAAGAACAGGGTGGGTGGGGCTGGGGGGGGGGATATAGATTTGGGTATCATCCGGCTAGAGATGATAGCTGGAGCTGTTGGAGTGAATGAGTTCACCAAGGGAGTGAGAATAAATGGGGATCAGAAGGTGACCCTTAAGGAACCCGAAAAGTTAGGAGATGGGAAGGGCAGGAGGAGCCCGAGAAGGAGACTGAGAATGAACAGCCAGAGAGATAAGAGGAGAACCAGGAGAGGGAGGAGTCAGAGAAGCCAAGGTTGGATAACGTGTTGAGGAGAAGGGGATGGTTTGAGGAGAAGGGGATGGTCAACCATGTCAAAGGCAGCTGAGAGGTCGAAGAGGATTAAGATTGAGTAGAAGCCGTTGGATTTGGCAAGAAGGAGGTGACCTTTGAGAGGGCCATTTCAGTGGAATGGAGGGTATGGAAACCAGATTGGAGAGGGTCCAGGAGAGAGTCAGAGGAGTGGAATTAGAGGCAGAGAGTGTAGAAGACTCACTCCAGGAGTTTGGAAAGGAGTGGGTAGGAGGGAGATGTGTGTGAAGGTTGTGGATAACTGGAGGGGGTAGTACGGTCACGGGAGAGTTTTGGGTTTTATTTTTTTTGGATGGGGGAGACGTGGGCATGTTTGGAGGCAGAGGGCAAGAAGTCCTTGGAAAGTGAGCGGTTGAATATGGAAGTTAAGGAAGGAAGGAGGGAAGGGGGAGGGGAGGGTGTGATATCTGTGGGAAGCCTGATATCTGTGAGAGAGAGAGAGAGAGAGAGGGAGAGAGAGAGAGCAGATGAGGACGTTGTGGTGTGATAGGGGAATTTCAGAACTGCTGAGGGTAGAGATTATTTGGTGCCTATTCATTCGTTCATTCAATCGTATTTATTGAACACTTACTTTGTGCAAATCACTATACTAAGCCCTTGGGAGAGTACAATACAACAACAGTCCCATTCCCTGCCCAGCACGAGCTCACTGTCTAGAAGGGGAGACCGAACTAATAGACATTCCTACCTACCTACCTACCTACCTACATACATACATACATAAACAGACTGACAGATGATAGACGGATGGGTAGATAAATGTGCTTGTGCTGTGGGGCTGGGAGGGAGGACAAAGGAAGGGTGCAAGTCAGGGCAACACAGAAGGAAGTGGGGAGAAGAGGAGAGGGTGTTTTAGTCATGGAAGACTTCTTGGAGAAGCCGTGACTAGAGATGATCAAGTATGTGCCTAAATTGGTGAGTGAGTGAGGTGGGCTGGAGCAGGAGGTCAACTTGAATGAGTTGTCTACATGCGCTGCCTAGAATTCCTCAACAACAACTCTCTCCTCGACCCCCTCCAGTCTGGCTTCCGTCCCCTACATTCCATGGAAACTGCCCTCTCAAAGGTCACCAATGACCTCCTGCTTGCCAAATCCAACTGCTCATACTCTGTCCTAATCCTCCTCGACCTCGCAGCTGCCTTCGACACTGTGGACCACCCCCTTCTCCTCAACACACTATCTGACCTTGGCTTCACAGACTCCGTCCTCTCCTGGTTCTCCTCTTACCTCTCCGGTCGTTCATTCTCAGTCTCTTTTGCAGGCTCCTCCTCCCCCTCCCATCCTCTTACTGTGGGGGTTCCCCAAGGTTCAGTGCTTGGTCCCCTTCTGTTCTCGATCTACACTCACTCCCTTGGTGACCTCATTCGCTCCCACGGCTTCAACTATCATCTCTACGCTGATGACACCCAGATCTACATCTCTGCCCGTGCTCTCTCCCCCTCTCTCCAGGCTCGAATCTCCTCCTGCCTTCAGGACATCTCCATCTGGATGTCTGCCTGCCACCTAAAGCGCAACATGTCGAAGACTGAACTCCTTGTCTTCCCTCCCAAACCTTGCCCTCTCCCTGACTTTCCCATCTCTGTTGACGGCACTACCATCCTTCCCGTCTCACAAGCCCACAACCTTGGTGTCATCCTCGACTCAGCTCTCTCGTTCACCCCTCACATCCAAGCCGTCACCAAAACCTGCCGGTCTCAGCTCCGCAACATTGCCAAGATCCGCTCTTTCCTCTCCATCCATACTGCTACCCTACTCATTCAAGCTCTCATCCTATCCCGTCTGGACTACCGCATCAGCCTTCTCTCTGATCTCCCATCCTCGTGTCTCTCCCCACTTAAATCCATACTTCATGCTGCTGCCCAGATTATCTTTGTCCAGAAATGCTCTGGGCATATTACTCCCCTCCTCAAAACTCTCCAGTGGCTACCAATCAATCTGCGCATCAGGCTGAAACTCCTCACCCTGGGCTTCAAGGCTCTCCATCACCTCGCCTCCTCCTACCTCACCTCCCTTCTCTCCTTCTACAGCCCAGCCCACACCCTCTGCTCCTCCGCCGCTAATCTCCTCACTGTACCTCGTTCTCACCTGTCCCGACATCGACCCCCAGCCCACGTCATCCCCCGGGCCTGGAATGCCCTCCCTCTGCCCCTCCGCCAAGCTAGCTCTCTTCCTCCCTTCAAGGCCCTACTGAGAGCTCACCTCCTCCAGGAGGCCTTCCCAGACTGAGCCCCTTCCTTCCTCTCCTCCTCGTCCCCCTCTCCATCCCCCCATCTTACCTCCTTCCCTTCCCCACAGCACCTGTATATATGTATATATGTGTGTACATATTTATTACTCTATTTATTTATTTATTTACTTTACTTGTACATGTCTATTCTATTCATTTTATTTTGTTAGTATGTTTGATTTTGTTCTCTGTCTCCCCCTTTTAGACTGTGAGCCCACTGTTGGGTAGGGACTGTCTCTATATGTTGCCAATTTGTACTTCCCAAGCGCTTAGTACAGTGCTCTGCACATAGTAAGCGCTCAATAAATACGGTTGATGATGATGATGATGATCAGGGTAGGGAAGAGAGAGGAGGTGGGCAGTGGAGACCGGGGACATCCTTTGGATATTGACTCTGATGATATCCGACTCTGGGTTAACCAGCTTACCACCTCAGTGTGTCAGTGTTCCAATCTACTACAAAGAGTTCATGGAGGCTTCCCTCCAGCTATTTCCTAGTTCCTAATTCCTATTTCCTACTTCCCTCCTATTTCCTAGTTCCCCTCCCTCTGTGCTGGCAACAGGTCAGTGGTAGTTGCAATGCCTTTCAGGTAGGGGAATTGTGTGGCGGGATCCAACAGATGCTTCAGCATTGTTTCTGGGACCTCTTTGGCTCGGGCCTTATTTCCAGTTATGTGCTTTCGGTGTACCTCTGAGGCCCAGCGGTGGAGGCGGCTACGACGCCCCCCCGGCCCGGCCCCGGCAGCGATGAGGGAACTGAGGCCCAGAGAAGTGAAGTGACTTGCCCAAAGTCACACAGCTGATGGTTGGCGGAGCCGAGATTTGAACCCATGGCCTCTGACTCCAAAGCCCGGGCTCTTTCCACTGAGCCACACTGCTTCACTGCTTCCTATCCCGGGTCACCCCAAAGAGGAGATAGCATAGGCAAGGGGAGGCAATGGATTGGGGTCCCAGAGTGGAGAAGGGTCGCGATCACCCCGCTGGGCGAGAGAGGAAGTGTCCGAGGGGTTAGAGTTCTTGCTGACCTCTCGACTTCTCCATGCTCACACGAACTGTTGTGTTGGGAACACCCCGTTATACCGTGGTGAGGAAAGCTGGGCTGGATCCAGGCCTGAGCCTGGGACTCCGGGGGATCTTGTTCCGCAAGCTGTGAAGATGTAAGAAACGAAAAAGCTTTTATTGTCAGAATAAAGGAAGTTCCTCACTGCCTGTTCTTGCAAAAGGAACGGCTTTCTGCCATTGCCCCAGAAGAACATCACCACAGAAACACTCCATCAGAGGGACACTCTCTAAACTTCTCAATCTTCAGGCCAGGTAGAGCTCTGGGGGGAGAAGAGATATTCAGCACCATCACACCTTTCTCATCCAATGATGGCGTTGACAGTCATTTCCGAATCCTTCAGCCATGTGTTGGCAGAGTTAGAGTCCCTGGACCCCTTGTTATCTGCTCTCAGGTTGGATTCCAGTCGCCTGAAGTGCACATGCTTAGCTGTCTCACGGAAATGGCTGGCTCTGGGAAGCGCGGGAGGAGGCCTCCACCTCGTCCAGAGAGAAGGCTGGAAACAGAGGCTCTATCTGACCCATAAGGAAGGTGCCATTTCTCAGGTTGCCTGGTGCCCCCATGATGGAGATTACATCGCTGTGGCGACCAGCCAGGGCCTCGTGGTAGCCTGGGAGCTGAATCGGGAACGTCGGGGGAAGTCTGAACGGATGTGCATGTCATCCGAACACAGAGGGTGGACCGTTCCGGCCCTCTGTTGGGACATGGCCACTTTCCGAGTCTTCGCGGGCGATCACGTGGGGAAAATGTCCGCCATGAAGATCAACACAACCAAACAAGGAAAGGCCGCGGCTGCCTTTGTGATGTTGCCGGGCCAGGTTATAACCACAGTTGACTCGTGAATCGTGCAGCTCGATTATTTGGAGGGGAGACTGCTGCTATGGTCACTTGCCCCTTCTTATGCGATACCGAGAGGGAAAAGTTCTGGAAAATCAGGAACAAGGAGCGAGACGGTGACTACGGAGCATGTTTCTTCCCGGGTCGGAGTAGCGCGGGCCAGGTGCCACTCATCTACTGCTCCCACCCTGGCTCGCGCATGTGGGAGGTGAACCTGGAGGGCGAGGTTCTCAGGACGCATCAGTTCAAGCAGCTGCTCGTGTCCCCTCCTCTTCCCATGGTTTCACTCAGGACTGACCTTCAGTATTACAAAGTGCCCGGATCACCCCAGTCTCTGTCCTTTGCCAAACTCTTGTACTTGAGTGAGCACTGTGTGATGATTTGGATGGGAAGGGGCATTTACATCTACATGCCTCAGAGCGTCCACGTTCTGCTGTGGAACGAAGTCAAAGATATTCGAGATGTGGACGTCCCCAGGAACAAGCTGTTCTGCCTGCACACAACTGGGAAAATGTTGCATTTGTCATTGCTGCCTGTGGAGTGGTGTGCGGACCACCTGCTCAGGAGAGGCTTCTGGGGCTTGGCCACCTGAGTCTGCTGGCTCTTCCAGAATTCCATCCTTCCCAGCAGAGAATGGAAAACTTTACCCATCGACAAGCTGGAGCATTTGAAATCCCAACTCGACTCCTCCACCCAAGGTGATCTCATCGCTCAACTGGACAGAACGATTTCCAAGCTGGAACCTCTAGGTTCTGCCTGCAGCAGCAGAAACAGCTCCATTTCATCGCACAAAAGTTTCAGCGTCCTGGACTCTGGCATCTATCGGGTCATTTGTCGAAGAGGCAGCCAGTCCGATGACGACTCTTGCTCCCTACACAGCCAAACCCTTTCAGAAGATGAGCGACTTAAAGAGTTCACCTCCCATCAGAAGGAAGGTCAAGCTGACCAGGACCATGTCTCTCTCTCATGCTTCAGTGCTGGCCGAGACCGATCGGAATGAAACTTTCCTCCCATTCAGTATTCCATTGTCATTTTGTTCTCCATCTCCTCTCGTCTCTCTCCAGACCGTCAAGGAAAGGAGCCGGAGTTGGTGTTTGCACTGGTCCCTTGTCCCCCTCTCCATCCCCCTCATCTTACCTCCTTCCCTTCCCCACAGCACCTGTATATATGTATATATGTTTGTACATATTTATTACTCTATTTATTTATTTTACTTGTACATAACTATTCTATTTATTTTATTTTGTTAGTATGTTTGGTTTTGTTCTCTGTCTCCCCCTTTTAGACTGTGAGCCCACTGTTGGGTAGGGACTGTCTCTATATGTTGTCAACTTGTACTTCCCAAGCGCTTAGTACAGTGCTCTGCACACAGTAAGCACTCAACAAATACAATTGGTTGATTGATTGACTGGTCCTTTGTGTTTGTTTGAAGAATCCAAAGTAGAGGCCGAACTTCCCATCTCTGACTGACCATTTTGATGCTAGTGATGCCTGTCTACGTGTTTTGTTTTGTTGTCTGTCTCCCCCTTCTAGACTGTGAGCCCGTTGTTGGGTAGGGATTGTCTCTATCTGTTGCTGATTTGTGCTTCCCAAGTGCCTAGTACACTGCTCTGCACACAGTAAGAGCTCAATGAATATGATTGAATGAATGAATGAATCTGTACGACCTGTTAATTTTCCTGTTAATGCACTCTGGGGATGTGCATTGTTGTAAACAGCTGTGTGCATACCTGCTTCTAGCTACTGGGGGAGGCTCACAAAGGTGGAGTTGGTTTGGCCACAGCCCAACCCAGGCACAATCAGCCAACTTGGAATCTGTAAGAAGAAAAGGCAGACTTTATTCTCTATGCGGTTGTTCTGACTTTCAAAACAAACTTGCATGGTAGGAACCAAATTTACCTGTGCCTCAAGAGTCATGGACAGCCAGAACTTCATTAGCCAAAATGTCCCAGTGGTCAACACATGGAAGCCAACCTTCCTACATGTGGCTCAATGCAGCAAGCAACTTCCAGAACAATCCTAAATAGAAGCAGCTAAGCAAAAGGTAAGGCCTGTTAGAATCAAACAGCAGCAGCTTTGCTGCAGCAGGGAAATAGTCTCTTAGATCACACACACACACACACACACACACATACACACACACACACACACGTACACGTACACGTACACGTACCTACCTACATACCTACATACTATATATGTTTACATCTATGACATATATATGTAAATATACATATGCAGCAATTTAGAAGGGAATGAAATATAGTCTCAATCAGTGCCAAGCAGTTTTGCACTGCTGGAAGACCACATAAGCCAGCTGCAGTAAGAAATGTCTCCTGCATAGGCCAAGCTCTGTAAAAAATGAGATACTCCATATTTGGGGGAAACCCATGGGCACAACAAGTGTCAGTCCTGCATCAACCTTTTTCAACCAAACAAATGGATAGAGACTTTTAGACTGTGAGCCCACTGTTGGGTAGGGACTGTCTCTATATGTTGCCAATTTGCACTTCCCAAGCGCTTAGCACAGTGCTCTGCACATAGTAAGCGCTCAATAAATACGATTGATGATGATGATGATGATAGAGAAGCAATGTGGCTCAGTGGAAAAGAGCCCAGTCTTTGGAGTCTGAGGTCATGGGTTCAAATCCCTGCTCCACCACTTGTCAGCTGTGTGACTTTGGGCAGGTCACTTAACTCCTCTGGGCCTCAGTTACCTCCTCTGTAAAATGGGGATTAAGGCTGTGAGCCTCCAATGGGACACCCTGATCACCTTGTAACCTCCCCAGCGCTTAGAACAGTGCTTTGCACATAGTAAGCACTTAATAAATGCCATCATTATTATTATTATTATCAGGCCTCTCTGACAGTGAAGTACGGAGGTACCACTTGATACTAGCATTATCTGTGAATCCTCTTCCGACCCCTACCTCAAAATCCCACTGTCTTCATTCATTCATTCATTCATTCATGCAGTCGTATTTATTGAGTGCTTACTGTATGCAGCACACTACACTAATCGCTTGGGAAGTACAAATCGGCAACACATAGAGATGATCCCTACACAACAACGGGCTCAGAGTCTAGAAGGGGGAGACAGACAACAAAACTAGTAAACAGTTGTCAGTGCCATCAGAATAAATAGAATTATAGCTATGTATACATCATTAATAAAGTAAACAGAGTAAATAAATATGTACAAATATACACAAGTGCTGTGGGCAGGGGAAGGGGGTAGGGTAGAGGGAGGAAGTAGGGGCGATAGGGAGGGGAGGGGGAGAAGAGGAAAAGGGGGTCTCAGTCTTTGAAGGCCTCCTGGAGGAGGTGAGCGCTCAGTAGGACTTTGAAGGGAGAGAGATACGTTGGTGGGTTTGTGGAGGGAAGGCATTCCAGGCCAGAAGTAGGACGTGGGCCAGAGGTCAACAGCGGGACGGGTGAGAACGAGCCACAGTGAGGAGGTTAGCGGCAGAGGAGCGGAGTGTGAGGGCTGGGTTGTAGAACGAGAGAAGCGAGGTGAGGTAGGAGGGGGTGAGGTGATGGAGAGCTTTGAAGCTGAGAGTGAGGAGTTTTTGCTTGCTTCGGAGGTCGATAGGCAACCACTGGAGGTATTTGAGCAGGGGCGTGACATTTCCAGAGCCGATCTCTACAAAGATAATCTGGGCAGCAGAGTGAAGTATAGACTGAAGTGGGGAGAGGCAGGAGGTTGGGAGATCAGAAAAGAGGCTGATGCAGTAATCCAGTCGGGATAGGATGAGAGATTGAAAGAGCAAGGTAGCAGTTTGGATGGAGAGGAAAGGGCAGATCTGGACGGTGTCGTGGAGGTGAGACCGGGAGGTTTTGGTGACGGATTGGATGTGAGGGGTTGACTGAGAGAGCGGAGTAGAGGATGACACCAAGGTTGTGGGCTTGTGAGTCGGTAAGGATGGTAGTGCTGCCTACAGCGATGGGAAAGTCAGGGAGAGGAGAGGGTTTGGAAGGGAAGATAAGAAGCTCAGTCTTGGAAATGTTGTTGGACATGTTGTTTTGGAAGGCGGGCAGACATCCAGGTGGAGATGTCCTGAAGTCAAGAGGAGATATGATCCTGAAGGGAGGGAGGGAGGGAGAGAGAGAGAGAGAGAGAGAGAGAGAGAGAGAGAGAGAGAGAGAGAGAGAGAGAGAGAGAGAGAGAGAGAGAGAGAGAGAGAGAGAGAGAGAGAGAGAGAGAACAGAGGTCAAGGTGTAGATTTGGGTGGGTATTTCTCTTTCTCAGTGTCTCCCACTCACAGCCCATCATGAAGGCTTCTGGCAAAAGCAATGGAAAAATTTAGGAACAAACAAATATCTCATTTCTTCTGTAATTATTCTCATCAATGATGTAGTAAATAGAGCATGGACCTGGGAGTCAGAAGGTCATGGGTTCTAATTCTGCTCCACCACTTCATTCATTCATTCAATCGTATTTATTGAGCACTTACTGTGCGCAGAGCACTGTACTAAGTGCTTGGGAAGTACAAGTCGGCAACATATAGAGATGGTCCCGACCCAAAAATGGGCTCGCAGCCTAGAAGGGGGAGACAGACAACAAAACAAAACATGTAGACAGGTGTCAAAACCATCAGAATAAATAGAATTATAGCTGTATGCACATCATGCACTTATCGGCTGTGTGGCCTTGGGCAAGTCACTTTGCTTCTCTATGCCTCAGTTATCTCATCTGTAAAATGAGGATGAACACTGTGAGTCCTGTATGGGACAGGGACCATGTCCAACCCTCTTTGCTTGTTTCCACTCCACGACTTAGTACCTTATTTGGCACGTAGTGAGCACTTAACAAATACCATTGTTATTATTAATTATCATCATCATCATCATCATTATCATCATCATCATCAAATGCTGTCAAGTTGTTTCCAGATCATAGCGACTCTAGGGATATATTTTCTCCAGATAATCCTATTTTCTGCCATAATCTGTAACCTTGTTAAGGGTTCTTCCATTATCACTGTTATGGTTTCTATCCATCTTGCTGCTGGTCT
Organism: Tachyglossus aculeatus; assembly: GCF_015852505.1. Taxonomy (NCBI): domain Eukaryota; kingdom Metazoa; phylum Chordata; class Mammalia; order Monotremata; family Tachyglossidae; genus Tachyglossus; species Tachyglossus aculeatus. The sequence continues at coordinate 69,331 of NW_024044836.1, read as the reverse complement.
GCCTCTTCCACGTTTTTCCTGGACTCTTCCTTCTTCAGAAAATTAATCCTTCTGATGATGTATCCCAAGTTATGCTAATCTAAGATGAGTCATTTGGCCTTCCAAAGACCACATTGGCTTAATTTGCTCCAGAACCCATTTGTTTGTGTTTTAGGCAGTCCACGGTATTTGCAAAAGCCTTCTCCAACACTCGATTTCAAAAGAATCAATGTTCTTTCTAGTCTGTTGTTTCACTGTCCAGCTTTCGGCTCAATACATTGTCCCTAGAAACCGCATAGAATTGACAATTTGTATTTTTGTGGCAAGCCACATTTCATCAGCACATTTTATGATTTGTTTCCAGCCTCTTCATAGCAAATCTTCCTAACATTAATCTTCGGCTCATTTCATTCATTCAATCAATCGTATTTATAGAGCGCTCACTGCATGCAGAGCACTGTACTAAGAGCTTGGGAAGTACAAATCGGCAACACATAGAGAGGGTCCCTGCCCACCAATGGGCTCACATTCTTGACTACCAGTTCTTTTGTTATTGACTATCGATCCCCGGAGGGAAAAGAATTTCAACCACTTCAATCTTCTCTCCAACCGCTGTTTTCAACTGTTAAAACTTCCAATTGTCATGATCTTTTTTTTTTCCTTGACATTCAAATACAGGCCCATCTTTATGCTGTGCTCCTTAACTTTTAATAATAACCCCTTCAAATCTTCTTCACTTTCTGCTAGTGGGGTAGTATCCTCCGCACAACCAAGGTTCATTTTCTTCGTAGCCCTTTCCTTAATCTTTACTCCCCATTTGTCTTTATCCAGTTCGGCTTCTCTCACTGTGCATTCAATTTCCCAGTACTGAATGGCACCGGCCCAGTTGTGGAAACTCAAAAGACATGGGGGTGAATTACACCTGTGTTGCTCTGAAGTCCATTCCCTCCTTCCTACTTCTATTCTAACCTCGTTGCCAGGGGAGGAGGATCCTCCAGATAGTAAATTTGCCTTACTAATTCTGGGAGTGAAGTAGTTTCATGACTGCTTGTTGTAGGTACAGGGTAATGTTGAGTATGGGATGGAAAGGAAGGTTAAAAGAAGACTAGGACTCACTGAAGGAAAATACCCAGTCAACTGAAGAAACAGAGTAACACTCTAACCTGCATTATTCAGCTTTCCCTTGTCTCCTCTAGGTACTCCTAAATCCAGCAGAATAATCCATTCATAGCTTCGGAGGCCACTGTCCTTACTTTTGTAGCTCAAGTTTTTAATTTGACCTCTGTGCATGATCATCAAGATTACATATGATGTCTAAAGTATTAAAAAATGAAGCCCACATCTCCCAGCTGAGTTGTTTGTAACAGCAACCATTACTCGGGTACCTGAGAAACCAATTGGCACTTAACCCCTATGTCATTCTAGGCTAGGGCCACTTTCTGGCCAATACCCTAGCCTGCCTATTTTCAGCCAAGGGCCAGGTCTCTCTTTCTCTCTCATTTATTTATGTGTTTATTTATTTGTTTGTCTGTTTATTTATTTATTATTTATTTATTCACTCATTCATTCATTTATCAGTGACTTTATTTTCAGAGTTTTAATTTTGTGCCTCCGAAGACATTGTCCAGGAAAAAAAGTACCCTAAGTATTGCTTTGTCCTTTCTAATATAATGGATTTTAGTCATTACAAAAGTCTACCCTAATTTCAGTTCTGGTTAAAAATGAGTTATTTTAAAGGAACTTCCAAAATACGTTCATATTTCAAAAATGTGAACAATGGTGGTGTCTTCTATTTTGAGGCTAGTTGGAAAAACAATATTTTAACATAGGGCTCTCGATAATGCCATGGTATTCGAAGATTATTTCAAAATTTTAGTTGGCATAGTTAAAAATTTGATGGACTCGTTAAGGATTTGGAAACACAAAAATGTATTTTCTATTTAATTAATGGATTTGTGTAGTTGTGCACTGTTATCTTTTCTGAAAACGACTGACGCAGAATGTTCATATATTTTGAGAATTAAAAATGACTATCATTTGAATTACAACTTTGGTCAGAGTAGTGTGAGACAAAGTAGCTATATCTGCAAAATTATTTTGGCAGTCATCACAAATTGAGTTGCTTTCATTGCTTTATCCTAGAAAAAAAAAACTGCTCTCCTGAAAATCTGTTGGAGGAAAAGATCATCCACTAGCTGAGAAGAAGATACAGAATTTCATGTCAAATTCCTTAGTCACCACAATAAGAAGATCTATCAAATCTGAACAGTACTTCAGAAAATGCTTCTTTTTGGAAGAGTGATTTTTTTTTTTTCTAGGAAAGGGTTGATCACGAATATTTTGGGAACTAATTTGGACATAAGCAACTTCAGTAAAAGATGCATCATATGTTTTTGGGAAAAGATATGACTTCTTAAAATCAAAGTTGGGTATTAAGTTAGTTCTACAATAAATTTAATATGTCCACTCTTTGTCCTATAGTAACTAACCTGGGAAGGGAAATTTCATCTGTAGATTGGTAATAATTGGTAGTAATTAGTAGTACCTCTGGTAGTAATATCCCCAAACTGATAGATTTTTGCACATGCTTAAATGAAATGTTGTGTGAGATGCTGTAGAAAATGGAAACCCTCTATGTCACACATGATGTTACCTAAAGGAATCCCCTCAATATCTAACTATAGGGTGTACTGGTGACATATTCACAATCCTTTGTCTACCAGTAGTGCTGATTGGGCAGTTCAGTGTTTGGGGTACTGCATTAAGTAGCATGGGGGATGAAGAAATAGACATCATTTCTGCGGTATTCATTCATTCATTCATTCATTCATTCAATCAATATATTTATTGAGCGCTTACTTTGTGTACAGCACTGTACTAAGCCCTTGGAAAGTACAATTCAGCAATAGAGAGGCCATTCTGCCCACACAGGGCTTGGCACTTAGCAAGTGCTCAAAAAATACCACTGATTGAGTGATTAATTGTTATCTGCTTCAATTTGGTCCTCCCCACTGCCCAATAACAATATTTCTCCTCCTATGCTTTTTTAACTCTGTGGTATTTGTTCAGCACTTACTATATGTGCCAGGCATTGAACTAAGTGCTGGAGTAGAAACAAGCTAATAAGGCTGAACACACGGGGGGCTGTCACCCTCAGAGGTCCGTGCATTGACCAGGTAGACGGGTTCAGGATATGGCCAGGAAGAGGAGCACAGAAGTCCAGACGAGTCGCTTATTTAAACAACCGCTATTTTATTATTTGACAATTCACAGAATAAATAACACCCACAAATAAGCATGCTAAAATATAGTCGCCCTCTATCATGGTCTGTTTCATGAAATACTGTGCTCCCCAAATCTTACCCACCTTGAGAATCACGCATGTCTCCTGGAGATGAGAACAACACCAGAACTGATTTGGGACAGATGCAGCACTGTGTCGCTGCCCACCAGGCTTCCCTGGCATTTCAGAATCACTCCTCGTCAGACCATGGCCTGTCTGATGGGCTGGAACAGTGACAAGTCCTCTGCCGTGAGCGGAGGTATTATAACTGGTAGCAAACAATGGCTCTCCTATCAATCAACACCTTACCATGGTAGTAGAGTTTGCATGTGCCACTGAAGCTTAGAGCTCGCCATTGCAAGATATTGTCTCACTAGCATTACCCATAATGGAAAAGTCTAACCTGAAGCGTCAAACAAAGGTGATTCACCTGTGCTGGGCATTGTCAGCATGGGAAAGAGCAAACGACAGATGATCCAAGTGATCAAAATTGATGATCAAAGACAACAGCAGAGACTCAAGTGTTCACTGCATGGAAGAAGTCAGTGGTAAACCACTTCGTATTTTTACAAAGAAGCTCTATGGATACTCACACCTGAATGACTAAAGATGTAATGCTGGAAGATAAGCCCCTCAGATCAGAAGGCATTCAATAAGCTAGGGAGGATGAGCAGATGATTGCCTCAGAGTACCATGGGTGCTTGCGATGTGACTGGAATAAAGTGTTCAGACCCTCTGGCTGCTGATGTTGCCATATGAGAAACAAGTATCCAAAGCTGTAAAGATACTGGAGGATGGAATGTGTGGAGCAGGAACCAGGGAAAGCTGGAAATAATCAAGAATAAAATGGACGGATTGAACAGCGACATCCTAGGAATAGGCCAACTGAATTGGACTGTTTTGGGGCATTTCCTATTGAGTGAGCATGTCATCTATTCCTCTGCCCGTGCTGAAAAATGAAGAAACGGTGTAGTGGTAATTATGACAAAGAGAATTACCAGGACAGTAATCAGATATAATGTTGTCAATAACTGATTGATACCCATTAGATTCAGAAGAAAACCTATTCCAAATGTCAGTACTTCAGGTTTATGCCCCAATAACAGATGCAGAGCAAGAGGAAATTGATAGGTTGCCAATTTGTACTTCCCAAGCGCTTAGTACAGTGCTCTGCACATAGTAAGCGCTCAATAAATACGATTGATGATGATGATGATAGGTTATACAATGAAGTGCAGAGAGAGACGGATAAAAGCTGCGAGGAAGATGTGTTGATTATCACTGGAGATTCGAAGGCAGAATTGCTAATGGAATGGAAATGAAGGTTGTTGGAAAATATGGCTCTGGATATAGGAATCATGCTTGAGACCAACTTACTGGTTTCTGTGAAGAGAATGATTTTTTTGTTACTGCCAAAACTTTCTTTAATGAATCTACACAAAGACTGTATACCTAGGCCTCACCAGATAGACGATACAGAAACCAAATAGACTATTTTATTTACAGAAAGGCATGGAGGAGCTCTATTTCAGCAGCAAAAACATGGCCTGCTGATTGCGGAACAGATCTTAAGCTGTTAATGTGTAAACTCGATGGAGGAGCTCTATTTCAGCAGCAAAAACATGGCCTGCTGATTGCGGAACAGATCTTAAGCTGTTAATGTGTAAACTCAGGCTAAAACTTTGAAAGATCAATCATGCCTCACAGCTGCCCAAGTATGACCTGACGAATACTGCCCCTGCATTTAAGGATCATGTAAATAATCGATCTGAGGCACTTAATCTTACAGACAGGGAAATAGAAAAAATGTGGATGGAGATTAAAACTGTTATCCCGGAAGAAAGCGACACAGTTTTGCAAAAGGTCAGGAAGCAAAAGAAGCCAAAATGGATGTGGAACATAACTCTGGAAGTAGCCAGGAAAAGGAAGGAAGCAAAAATCAGAGGATAAAAGAATCTGATGAAAAGACTGAGCCAAGAATTCTGATGTTTTACCAGGAAATCTCCAGTGGGGTTATCAACCTCCTCACTTCAATCTATACTTCACTCTGCTGCCCGGATTATCTTCCTACGGAAATGTTCTGGGCATGTGACCCACCTCCTCAGAAATCTCCAGTGGCTGTCTATCAACCTCCATCTCAAACAAAAACTCCTCACTATTGGTTCCAATGCTCTCCATCACCTTGCCCCCTCCTACCTCACCTCCCTACTCTCCTTCTACACCCCAGCCCACACACTCTGCTCCTCTGGTGCTAATCTTCTCACTGTGCCTCGTTCTCACCTGCCCCACCCTTGACCCCTGGTCCACATCCTACCTCTGACCTGGAATACCCTCCTTCCTCAAATCTGTCAAACAATCACACTTCCCTCCTTCCAAGCCCTACTGAAGGCTCACCTCTTCCAAGAGGCTTTCCCGGACTAAGCCCCCCTTTTCCTCAGCTCCCACTCCCCTCCCCATCGCCCAACTCCCTCCCTTTGCTCTATACCCTTCCCGCCCCACAGCCCCTGTGCATATATGTACATACCTACATTTTTACTTGTTTATATTAAAGCCTGTTTACTTGTTTTGATGTGTATATATCTATAATTCTAGTAATTATTTTGAGACTATTGATGTCTGTTTACTTGCTTGGATACCTGCCTCCCTTCTTCTGGACTGTAAACCCGTTGTGGGCAGGGATTGTCTCTACCTGTAGCTGAATAGTACTTTCCAAGCACTTAGTACAGTGCTTTGCAATAAGTACAACTGAATGAGTGAATGAGTGAATGAGTGAACCTCTGTACCAAGCAAACACTCCTCACTATTGGCTCCAAAGCACTCCATCCCCTTGCAACCTCCAACCTCACCTCCCTTCTATCCTTCTAGAGCCCAGCTCCCATACTCCAGTTCTCTGCCGCTAACCTTCTCACTGAACCTCTTTTTTGCCCACTCCGCCATCGACCCCTGGCCCACTTCCTAACTCTGGCCTGGAATGCCCTCCCTCCCCAAATCCACCACGCAATCACACTCCCCACCTTGAAAGTCCTACTGAAGGCTCACCTCTCTACGAGGCCAACCCCCTTCTCCTCAGCTCTCCCTCCCCTCGCCGCCCCGACTTACTCCCTTTGCTCTATGCCCCTCCCTGCTCACAGCCCTTGTCTATATATGTACATATCTATAAGTCTATTTACTCATATTAAAGCCTGTTTACTTGTTTCGATGTGTATTTATCTATATTTACTTTTATTTAACTTGATGCTATTGATGCCTGTTTACTTACTAGAGAAGCAGCGTGGCTCAGTGGAAAAAGCACAGGCTTTGGGGTTAGAAATCATGGGTTTGAATCCCAGCACTGCCAGTTGTCAGCTGTGTGACTTTGGGCAAGTCACTTAACTTCTCTGGGCCTCAGTTCCCTCATCTGTACAATGGGGATTGAGACTGAGAGCCCCCTGTGGGATACCCTGATTACCTTATAGCCTCCCCAGCGTATAGAGCCGTGCTTTGCACATAGTAAGTGCTTAATAAATGCTATTATTATTGTTGTTATTATTATTATTATTACTTGTTTTGATATCTTTCTGCCCCTCCTCCAGACTGTAAATCATTTGTGGGCAGGGACTGTCTCTCTTTTTTGCTGAGTTGTACTTTCCAAGCGCTTAGTACAGTGCTTTGCACACAGTAAGCATGCAATAAATACAATTGAATGAATGAATGACAAACAGGATTGCTCTAATAGCACATGTGAAAGGGTGGGCATCAATACAAATGTGGATGGACAAGATCACTACTTCAGAAGATTAGAGAAATTAGGGGAACATATCATCCTCAGATTGGATTTGTTAAAAGAAAAGATAGACTGATGATAAATGATGCCAATGGAAATCAACAGAGATGGAAGAAACACACCCAGGAACTGTACAAAAAGGATGGCAATATACAAGAAGTATTTGAACAGGTTCCTTAAGAACTAGAGCCAACACGGAAAGCGAAGTTAGATCAGCTTTGCCCTGTCTTGCCAAAAAGAGGCACCTGACTTTGATAGGCCTCCTACCGAGGCGTTGCAGGCAGTCGGAGAGGAATCAGTTAAAGTCCTTACCAAATTATGTCAACAGATATGGCTGACCACTCAATAGCCCTCTGATTGGAAGAGTTCAATTTATGTTCCAATACCAAAGAAAGGAGGTTCAACTAAATGTGACAATTATCATACAATTTCCTTGATCTCAAATGCCAGCAAGATATTGCTAGAAGTTATACAGTATCGAATGGAGACCTACATGGAATGTGAATGGCCCATTGTTCAGGCAGGATTCAGGAGCGGATGAGAGATGAGGGGCCTTTCCTGCTTCCCACTAGAAAAGCTGTTTTGTACTCTCCCAAATGCTTAGCACAGTGTTTTGTACACAGTAAGTGCTCAATAAATATGATTGAACTAGGGCATGCTGCTTTGACTTGCCCTGGTATCTCTCTTTCTTGGCAGTCTCACATTGCCTCCTGCCTTCAAGATGCACCCAGAAGGAAGGGGTTCATCCGTGGGTACCTAGATCCAGGTGCAGAAGAATGAAACAAACGGACTCACTGTGTTTTGCTGCGGAAACTATGGCTTTAATGTGCAAACCTATGAAAAACTATGGCCTTAATGCATATGCCTACAAAACAACTGTGGATCTAATGCACAAAACATACCCAAACTTCGAACAAAAGGTACTGCATCCCCTAGAGCGCATACACCAGCCTCTATTCATTCATTCATTCATTCATTCATTCATTCATTCATTCATTCATTCATTCATTCATTCATTCATTCGTTCGTTCGTTCGTTCGTTCGTTCGTTCATTCGTATTTACTAAGCTCCTACTGTGTGCAGAGCACTGTACTAATCGCTTGGACAGTACAATTCAGCAGCAAATAGAGACAATCCCTACCCAACAACTGGCTCATAGTCTAGAAGTGGGGAGAGAATCTAGAAAGGGAGGGACAGATCCTTAAACCCCTTTCTCTCTCTCCGGGCTGCCTTTGCCTCCCCTCTGGTTTTAAGGAGCAGCTGCTTACACAGGTGCATATGGCTTTTATGAGGGGTCGTTGATGTAAAAGCTGAGTGTTCATATTCCCTGACCAATCGGGTAAACAAACCACATCACTGCCATGCCTGTAACCCATAGCATTGAGCTTCTTCTATATGGACTGAAATCTACATATCAATATTTCATGGAAATGGTAGATGGGAAAGGTTTCGGGAATTTGGGTGAGAGGTTTAGTCCCTGTTAAAGTGCAGCCTTGGGCCATGTCTTCAAGCTGTGGAATCTAACTATTAGTCCTATGTTACCCATACATAAACAATTTAGAGCATGCAACAATTCCCAGATGATAGACGGGATGGCAGGCCTCTCCACAATGGAGTCAGTTTGGCTAGCTCCGGTCAGACGGCTGTGGACATATCTCAGGTCAGTCTCACACTTCACACCCTGGCCACAGGCATCCGACAGGTCAGCTCCCATGTTGCTCTAGGAAGAGAACATTCACACGAATTTTCTGAGAATAGGCAGAGTGCTAACTTAAAACAATATAGTGAAAAACAGTGCATGACTTATGCGAGGAAAGTCAAGACATGCCCATATCATTCTTACATAGTGGGGAGCCAGGAAGAGAGAAATCCCCAGAAGTCTCTCCTGGCCTTGGAGTTCTTCTGGGCTTCCTCAAGGCCCCCAGCTACCTGGGACCACTTTGGTTAAGTTGTGTGTGTTACTGGGAATGTATGTACAGCATTCTTTGCCTATGACAGAGCGGGTGCCCCCTTGGGTGGCCAGGAGCTTGTCCAAGGCCACCTGATTTTGCAGAACAAATCCATTGTCAGCTGCACAGGCGTTATGCTCCTCGAGGGTCATGAAGCCCTCCTCCTTCATTTTCTTGCATGAAGTCAGTGCCTACCTTCCCAGTCTGACACCCCACTCTGTGGCCCAATCGGGCTCTTGACAGCCCTATAACCAATGTCATATTTGGACGGGCATGAGAGGTATCCCTATCCTTCCTTCCACACTATCCTTCCGTGGTAACCCCCTTACACTCCATCCTTGGTACTTGGCCAATCACAGAGGGGCCGAAGTGATGGTGTTCACTTCCTAAATCACCTAAATCTTGTTGACAAGTCTTCCTCTTTGCAAAGGGTACACCCACGCATAAACATCCATATCTTGTGATTTGTCCAATGGCAAAGAAACAAGGAACAGAGCACCGCAATCACTTGCAGCAGCAATAGAATGGCAATGGATGCAGGGCTTACTTTAATCATGTCCTTTGCCATCAGTTGTCCTCGGCTCTCCTTTGTAGCTGAGACCCACAGGAGGCCCAGGGGAAGGAAAGTCAGGAAGATTGCTATTCTTCTGAGGAGAGTCCCCACACCTTTGCCCAAAATGACAACATGTGAGCTTCTAACAGGTACACATATTGCTTCTATTAATAATGATGGGATTTGTTAAGTGCTTACTATGCACAAAGCACTGTTCTAAGCACTGCGGGGGATAAAAGGTGATCAGGTTTTCCCACGTGGGGCTCACAATCTCAATCCCCATTTTACAGATGACATAACTGAGGCCCAGAGAAGTTAAGTGACTTGCCCAAAGTTGCGCAGCTGACAGTTGGCAGAGCCGGGATTTGAACCCAATGACCTCTGACTCCAGAGCCCATGCTCTTCCCACTGAGCCACGCTGCTACTCTAATGTTCTACTTCTATTACCCACTAGGTGTTCTGTGGCTCTCCGTTTACAATGATCAGTAAAGATCATCCCAACCTTTATACAGAACAATCCATCAGAGACAAATGTTTTTATGGTCTTGAAGTCCCCATCGTTACCCAGATGATGCTGGCACCCCAAGCCTCTGAATCAGGTGGTCTGGTTGGACCATGCCCCTGCCCCTTTCACATTACAAAGATCCGCCCCATCGCCAAGATCCACAATTTCCTCTCCATCCAAACCGTTGCATTGCTGGTTCAATCTCTCTTCCTAGCCCGACTGGATTACTGCATCAGCCTCCTTTCTGATTTCCCATCCTCCTGTCTCTCCCTGCTTCAGCCTATACTTCACTCTGCTGCCTGGATTATCTTTGCACAGAAACACTCTGGGCATGTCGCTTCCCTCCTCAAAATCTCCAGTGGTTGCCTGACAACTTACAAATCAAGCAAAAAATCCTCACTCTCGGCTTCAATCAATCAATCAATCAATCAATCAATCGTATTTGTTGAGCGCTTACTGTGTGCAGAGCACTGTACCAAGCGCTTGGGAAGTACAAGTTGGCAACATATAGATACGGTCCCTACCCAACAGTGGGCTCACAGTCTAGAAGGGGGAGACGGAGAACAAAACCAAACATATTAACAAAATGAAATAAATAGAATAGATACGTACAAGTAAAATAAATAAATAAATAAATAAATAGAGTAAGAAATACGTACAAGCATATATACATATATACAGGTGCTGTGGGGAAGGGAAGGAGGTAAGGCCGGGGGGATGGAGAGGGGGAGGAGGAGGAGAGGAAGGAGGGGGCTCAGTCTGGGAAGGCCTCCTGATAGGAGGTGAGCTCTCAGTAGGGCCTTGAAGAGAGGAAGAGAGCTAGCTTGGCGGATGTGGGGAGGGAGGGCATTCCAGGCCAGGGAGATGACGTGGGCCGGGGGTCGATGGCGGGACAGGCGAGAACGAGGCCCGGTAAGGAGATCAGCGGCAGAGGAGCGGAGGGTGCGGGCTGGGCTGTAGAAGGAGAGAAGGGAGGTGAGGTAGGAGGGGGCGAGGTGATGGACAGCCTTGAAGCCGAGGGTGAGGACTTTCTGCCTGATGAGGATGGGAGACAGAGGAGGATCCTGAGAAAGAGAATGAAAAGGAGCTGTCAGAGAGGCTGGAGGAGAGCCAGAAGAGGGTCGTGTTAGTGAAACCAAGGGTAAGTACTGTTTCCAGGAGAAGGCGATGGTCCACAGTGTCGAAGGCATCTGAGCCGTTGCAAGGCCCTCCATCACCTCGGTCCCTCCCACCTCACCTCCCTTCTCTCCTTCTACAGCCCAGCCTGCACCTTCCGCTCCTCTGCCACTAACCTCCTCACTGTGCCTCACTTTCGCCTGTCCTGCCATCGACCCCTGGCCTGGAATGCCCTCCCTCCACACACCCGCCCAACTAGCTCTCTTCCTCCCTTTGAAGGCCTACTGAGAGCTCACCTCCTCCAGGAGGCCTTCCCAGACTGAGCCCCCCCTTTTCCTCTCCTCCTCCCCTCCCCATCGCCCTCTCTCCTCCCTCTGCCTATCCCCTTCTCAGCACTTGCATATATTTAAACCTACTTAACACTTTATTTTACTTGTACATATTTACTACTCTATTTTATCCATGCTGTGCGTATAGCTATAATTCTATTTATTCTGATGGTTTTGACATCTGCCTACATGTTTTGTTTTGTTGTTTGCCTCCCCCTTCTCGACTGTGAGCCCACTGTGGGGTAGGGAGCGTCTCTATATGTTGCCGACTTGTACTTCCCAAGTGCTTAGGACAGTGCTCTGCACACAGTAAGCGCTCAGTAAATACGATTGAATGAATGAATGAAAGATACGGACGGGGCAAGGTGACTGAGTGATTGAATGTGCTCTCTGGATTTATTTGCCAAGAAGCTCGGGGTATGGATGTACAGAGAAGATGCACTTCTTTACTGGTGTGACTAATGGGTCGAAAGAAAATGCTGTGTTCTCCTGGTTTGCGTGGACGTGTTTGTGGTCAGGGCTTTGGATAAGGACAGACAGGCCTTCATGCATTTATGATGAAGATAATGTGTGAAGAGGGCACGTTCTTCTTTGTCTGTGTACTTATGAGGAACCCTTCAACCGTTTTCCATCCTCCTCCCCATCAAACAGAAACTCCTTTCCATCAGCCTTAAGGCACCCCACCTCCACCTTACTGCACTGAACTCCTACTACAACCCCAACTTCACACTGCGCTCCTCTACTGCGGACCTAACCCCTCCATCTCGACCTGTTCCAGCACACTCCTGACCCTATGCCCACAGCCTTCCTCGGGCCAGAAACTCTCTCCTACTTCGTGCCTGACAGTCCTCCATTCTCCCCACCTTCAAAACTCTCTTAAAATCACATCTCCTCCAGGAGGCCTTGCCTGAGCAAGCCCTCGTTAACCCCAGCTGCCATCGCCTCCGGGTCGACTATGCCCTCGGCTGTGTACCCCTTAAACACTTCGATTCTCTCCCCAGATCCACGGTACTTGGGTGTGTAACTTTATACTCTACTCATTTCCCTATCATCTGTTAATTTATTTCAGTGCGTGTCTCCCCGTCAACCCCCCGCCACCACCTCCCGCCTCCTCCCCTACCCCCCTTCGCCCTATTGCAGGCTGAAAGGTCCTCGTGGTCAGGGATTGACCCTACCAGTTCTTTTGTACTTTCCCAATCGCTTAATACAGCTTCCTGCTCCTGCATTGCTCATCTTCCTTCTCCTCTTCCTCCTTCTCTTCTGTCTCCACCTCGACTGCATTCAAATCCACCTTCTCCTTCCTCCTCCTCCTCCCCCTCACAACTCCTCTTCCTCCTCCTCTTCTTCTCTTTCTTCACCCCCTTCTCCTCCTTTTCCTCTTCCTGCTTCTCCTGCAGGGCCCAGATGATGTGCCGAAATCACCCACCACCCAAGGAGCAAGTGAATATTATGTTCTGAACTGAGTGCCCAGAGGAAGGAAAATAAAGCTTCTGGGGCAACCGGGCAATTTCCCCCTACCAACCCAGGATGACCTAAACTTCGCCAGGCCTCTGCTCCTGCCCACTTCCAAAACAAGGTCAGCTGGAATTGCACCACAGAACTGCCCACTGCCGACCACCATGCATCCCTCTGTGAGGGCCTCACTTCAATCCAACATTCCACTTCAGGTCCTCTTTTCCTCCTCCTCTTTTCCTCCTCCTCCTCCTCCTCCTCCTCCTCCTCCTCCTTCTCCTCCTCCTCCTCCTCCTCCTCCTCCTCCTCCCTCTCTTCTTCCTTCCCTTCTGCCTTCTCCCAACACTAGTAGCGAGATGCAGTTGAGTGGCAGAGATTCTCCTGCTTGTCAAGGCCAGCTCGGTTCTGAGTAAACCAGAGCTTCTGTCCTACAGTACAGCATCTAATTGAATCGAAGTGCAACACAGGACAAATACATCAGGATGGGCAACAGCACTCCTGGGGCACGGTTTTCCACCTTGTTCTCATGTGGTTGAGTGGCTTAAACCCACTCAACCCCACTAAAGGAGTAGCCTCATCTTGTTTTCAGCAACCCCTAGAGAAGGAAGTGAAGCTGTGTTGTGAACTGGAATGCCTTGGTAACCAGAGTCAGGCCTAGAGCTGAAACGATTCGGAGTGACGGGGCAAATGCAGGACCTTGACCATTATGCTTCCACAAAACCATCGGGGCGAATAAGTTCTCCAAGGGATTGAGTGCAGATTGGAGAATAGAAGGAGGTGGAGAACCGAGCATTGAGGGATCCCCACAGTTGGCGGGGGTGGGGGGGGGGAGGGGGAAGGAGGGGCGGGGGAGAGGGAGGGGTCGAGGGGAGAATGGAGGTAGAGGAGGAACTCATGAAGGAGACTGAGAATGTCTCAATGACCTGAGTCACAATGAGTCTGAGAATGGACGGAGGGCCCAGAACTGTCTCTGCTATTTCCTCCAACCCAGATGGGCGACATACGTTAATTATTTTCTGGAGAGTGAAGGAATTAGTGACTCCCTGCGGAGGGGGCATAGATTCCCTACTCATTTAGGATGAGCAGCGGTAAGCGCATCTCGATGGGCCGCTTTCACGTGATCTTCTCCATAGCCTGCAGAGCCTCGAATACCCCTACCAGTGTGTCACCCGTCATCCCAGGATGAGGTTCGTTCAGTAATCTGTGCGGCGAGAAAGAGAGAGAGAGAGAGGCCGGGGACGGAAAGCCTGAGTTTTATATAAAATTTATCCCACGAGGCAAATTGAATTACTCAGTTGTTTAGGCGCAATGGATTGAGCTTCCCTTTCAAGAGGAATGTAATCAATTAGCAATATTCGAGCTTCCCTAACGGGAGGAACCCAATCCTACCTTCATCGCACGTGGGTGAGGCAGCTAGCTCTCACCCACGGGCACTTCCCACTCGGGAACGAAGCCACTTACTTTCCCACACGGGAAGAATCCCCTTACTTTCCCACACGGGATGAATCCATTCCACTACCCGCACATGTGGTGGGCAGCTAGCTCTCAGCATGTGCTCTCCCTACGCAGGAGGAATCCACTTATGATTCCCATCCGCAGCGAGGCACCTGGGTCCCACCCACGAGGCACTCACCCGTCCCGCGGCCCTTGCCTCAGTGTGTTGGTTCTGGTTGCAGAGCGGGCATCTGGCCTTTTGGGCAGAGAAAGACACGTGGGCCACTGCGGCGGCGGCGGCGGCTGCTCCTCCTGCTGCCGCCTGTCCTGGTGTTCTGCCCCCGAGGGTCAGCGTCAGAGGTGACAGGCATTTATCACCTGTGCTCCTAGGCCATCCCAGCTTCCGGCTTCAGTTTATCCAATCTCTGCCCTCCCCCCTCCTCCATACCTAATTTGATTGGCACGGGGGTGAGGGACACCGTCTGCATTCCCGGCTCGGGCTGTCAATCTAGCAGTTTTGGTTGTGGGGGCGGTATCCCACCCTCAACTTCCGAGTTCCGCCTGCTGGCTCAGGTGGCCAATCAATCAATCAATCAATCAATGGTACTTATTGAGTGCTTACTGTGTGCAGAGCACTGTACTAAGCGCTTGGGAAGTACAAGATGGCAACGTATAGAGACAGTCCCTACCCAACAGTGGGCTCACAGGCTAAAAGGGGGAGACAGAGAACAAAACCAAACATACTAACAAAATAAAATAAATAGAATAGATATCTACAAGTAAAATAAATAAATAAATAAATAAATAGAGTAATAAATATGTACATAGATATATATATCTATACATATAGATACATATGTATACATATGTATACATATATGTATATATGTATACATATATACAGGTGCTGTGGGGAAGGGGAGGGGGTAAGATGGGGCGGGTTGGAGAGGGGGGGCGGGGGGGAGAGGAAGGAGAAGGCTCAGTCTGGGAAGGCCTCCAGGAGGAGGTGAGCTCTCAGTAGGGCTTTGAAGGGAGGAAGAGAGCTAGCTTGGTGGATGGGCAGAGGGAGGACATTCCAGGCCCGGGGGATGATGTGGGCCGGGGGTCGACGGCGGGACAGGAGAGAACGAGGCACGGTGAGGAGATTAGTGGCAGAGGAGCAGTGGGTGTGGGGTGGGCTGTAGAAAGAGAGAAGGGAGGTGAGGTAGGAGGGGGCGAGGTGATGGAGAGCCTTGAAGCCCAGGGTGAGGAGTTTCTGCCTGGTGCACAGATTGATTGGTAGCCACTGGAGATTTTTGAGGAGGGGAGTAACATTCCCAGAACGTTTCTGGACAGAGACGATCCGGGCAGCAGCGTGAAGTATGGATTGAAGTGGGGAGAGACACGAGGATGGGAGATCAGAGAGAAGGCTGATACAGTAGTCCAGACGGGATAGGATGAGAGCTTGAACGAGCAGGGTAGCGGTTTGGATGGAGAGGAAAGGGCGGATCTTGGCAACGTTGCGGGGCTGAGACCGGCAGGTTTTGGTGACGGCTTGGATGTGAGGGGTGAATGAGAGAGCGGAGTCAAGGATGACACCAAGGTTGCGGGCCTGTGAGACGGGAAGGATGGTAGTGCCGTCAACAGAGATGGGAAAGTCAGGGAGAGGGCAGGGTGTGGGAGGGAAGACAAGGAGTTCAGTCTTGGACATGTTGAGTTTTAGGTGGCGGGCAGACATCCAGATGGAGATGTCCTGAAGGCAGGAGGAGATGCGAGCCTGGAGAGAGGGGGAGAGAGCAGGGGCAGAGATGTAGATCTGGATGTCATCAGCGCAGAGATGATAGTTGAAGCCGTGGGAGCGAATGAGGTCACCAAGGGAGTGAGTGTCGATCGAGAACAGAAGGGGACCAAGCACTGAACCTTGGGGAACGCCCACAGTAAGGGGATGGGAGGGGGAGGAGGAGTCTTCAAAAGAGACTGAGAATGAACGACCGGAGAGATAAGAGGAGACCCAAGAGAGGACGGAGTCTGTGAAGCCAAGGCCGGATAGCGTGTTGAGGAGAAGGGGGTGGTCCACAGTGTCGAAGGCAGCTGAGAGGTGGAGGAGGATTAGGATAGAGTATGAGCCGTTGGATTTGGCCAGCAGATGGTCATTGGTGATCTTTGAGAGGTCAGTTTTGTGGCATGTAGGGGACGGAAGCCAGACTGGAGGGGGTCGAGGAGAGAGGTGGTGTTGAGGAATTCAAGGCAGCGCGTGTAGACAACTCGT
The DNA here is from genome assembly GCF_015852505.1 of Tachyglossus aculeatus. NCBI lineage: Eukaryota > Metazoa > Chordata > Mammalia > Monotremata > Tachyglossidae > Tachyglossus > Tachyglossus aculeatus. The sequence continues at coordinate 52,720 of NW_024044836.1, read as the reverse complement.
TCAAGAACTTTGGAAAGGAATGGTAGGAGGAAGATGGGGCGATAACTAGAAGGTGAGGTGGGGTCAAGAGAGGGTTTTCTTTAGGATGGGAGAGACATGGGCATGTTTGAAGGCAGTGGGGAAGGAACCAGTGGAGAGTGAGCGGTTGAAGATGGAAGTTAAGGAGGGGAGAAGGGATGGAGCGAGAGATTTCATGAGATGAGAGGGAATGGGGTCAGAAGCACAGGTGGCCGGAGTAGCACTTGAGAGGAGGGAGGAGAGCTCCTCTGAGGATACTGCTGGGAAGGATGGCAGAGAGTGTTGAGAGCCGGGGGTTTGGAGAAGGGGTGGGGGGGGAGGGGGAAAGACTTTGGGGAGGTCGGACCTGATGGATTTAATTTTATTAATGAAGTAGGAGGCCAGATTGTTGGGGGTGAGGGAAGGAGGTGGTGTGGGGGGGAGGAACCGGGTGCCTGAGAAGGGAGTTGAATGTACGGAAGAGCTGACGAGGATGATGGCCTGGGTGTCAATAAGGGAGGAGAAATAGTTTTGTCTGGCAGAGGTGAGGACTGAGTTAAGGCGGGAAAGGATAAACTTGAAGTGAACGAGGTTGGCATGGTGTTTAGTGTTTCGCCAGCAGCGTTCGGCAGCTCGAGCGTAAGAGCGAAGGAGGTGGACAGTGGCAGTGATCCAGGGCTGTGGGTTAGTGGTACGAGAGCGGCGAAGGGAAAGGGGAGCGAGTGAGTCTACCTGAGGAGAAAGGGTAGAGTTGAGAGCAGTAATCTGATCATCAAGACTGGGTAGAGAGGAGAGGGAGGCGAGGTGGGGTATGAGGCACTCAGAAAGATGGATGGTCTCAAGAGAGCGGAGATCTCTGTGAGGGACTAATACGGATTTTCCGGGGACAGGAGTGTGAGTGAGGAGGCAGGTGAGAAGATTATGATCAGAGAGAGGGATTTCAGAGTTGGTGAGGGTGGACACAGGGCAGCGATAGGAGATGACGAGGTCGAGGGTATGACCAAGTTGGTGAGTGGGTGAGGTGGGGTGGAGCAAGAGGTTGGCAGCGTCGAGGAGAGATAGAAGGCGGGCGGCAGAGGAGTCATCAGGGATATCCACGAGATATCCCTGGTCAGGAGATAGCATTTGACCTTGAGATGGCCGGTACCCCCGGGTCACCTTGGGACACAGTGATTTCTCCCAAGGAGAGTACCGAACTTATGAAGGCTTTCCACCCCGAGGACCCGAGCTGCACAGAGGTGGGCGGCCTTGGTGGCCACCCCGCCACAGAACGAATTGCCATCCCGACGCGGTCACCCCTATTTGAAGGGAGGATTTTAGCGATTTAGCGGCTGTCTTGGGTCAACGGGTCCCAACGTCTGGGATGCAAGTTGCAAGCCCTCTACCAGTTCCCGGAATGTGGTCTCCTAGGTTGGCACCCATCCCCCCTGGGCACTCGTTTTCACCAGTGAATACAGGGGTTAGGCGAGTAATACAAACCCTGGGACCTAGTGCCTCCAGAAACCCAGAATTCCCAAACAGGAGTGGAGCTCGTCCTCATTGACAGCGCTGGACAGTGACCTCAAGGTGCCCAGGTTCGCCTCGGGGACCACCTCCCGTCCTCCCTTCCAGGTGATCCCTAGGAAGGTGACCCGTTGGGCGGCACACTGTATCTTTTCCTTGCGGGGGGAGAGGGCAGTGAAGGGCGGGGGGTGTACCAGACCAGGGACTTCCAGAAGGGCAGTAGCCCGGGCCAGGGTCTCGCTGACCTCGGTTTCAGTTGGCCCGCCTATCAAGATGTCATCAATGCACTGAAACAAAACCAGTCCCGGGGACAAAGGGACTTGGTCCAATTCCCGAGCCAAGGCTGCATGAGCCACCGTGGAGCTAAGCTTGTAACCCTGGGCAGCCGTGTAAAAGCTTAACGACAGCCCTCCCGAGTAGAGGAAAATTGATCCTGGTCCTCTGGTTGCAGGGAAACCATGAAAAACGTGTCCTTCAGATAGCTGGCAGCCATCCATGGCAAAGGAAGAGCCTCTAATTTCTGCCAGACAACTAGCACGGAGGGAACTAGAAGTATGACGGGGTCCCACACGGTTGCCTAGGGACTGGAAGCCTACCGTTAGGTGCCAGGCGCCACTGGACTCTTGTACGGGCCACTCGAGGGAGTTGTACGGCGACTGAGCGGCACGAATAACTCCCCGGGCCTGACGGTCCCTCAAGAGCTCTGTGACTGTCCCCCTGGCAGCCGGTGGGATCCTGTACACTGTCTACTGTGGGTGATCCGGGATGGGGGAAGCGCGGGGGCGGTCTGGAGTAAAAACACCGGCCAACAGCCTCGACCCCCACTCCGCTTCTTACCCTCTGCCCTGGGCGGAAATCCACTTTCCCATGGAGTTCTCTAAGCGGGTGTGGCTCAAAATATCCGTACCCAGAAGGGACAGGAGGCCCACAGCTGAGACAGAGGGGTAGGCCCCTCCAGGGAGGGAGAGCACCAGACGCAACAGGGGATATTTAGCCGTCCCTCCACTGACCCCACTGACTGAAATTGTCCCCTTTGAGATCCCCCTTTGAGGTCACAGAGATCTGTGCCCCTGTGTCCATGAGGACAGAAGTCTCAGGGTGGGGCTCGGTGAGGAAGTCCTTCATTGGTTCATTCATTCACTCATTCTCTCACTCAGTCAGTCATTCCCTCCCTCCCTCCCTCACTTCCTCACTCCCTCCTTCCCTCACTCACTCATTCAATCAATCGAATCTATTGAGCGCTTACTGTGTGCAGAGCACTCTGCTTAGCGCTCGGGGAAGTACAACATAATAATCAGTAGTCACAGTCCCTGCCCAAAACGAGCTTACAGTCTAGAGTAAACGAGTACAGTCTAATATAAACCGATACATTGCAGATATCATCATCATCATCAATCGTATTTATTGAGCGCTTACTGTGTGCAGAGCACTGTACTAAGCGCTTGGGAAGTACAAATTGGCAACATATATGTGCACAAGTGCAGCAGAGCTGGGAGGGCAGATGAATAAAGGGATCAAGTCAGGGCGACGAAGAAGGGAGTGGAAGAAGAGGAAAGGGGGGGCTTAGTCAGAAGGGCCTCTTGGAGGAGATAAGCCTTCAGTAAGGCTTTGAAGAGCGGATAGGGAAGTGGGGGAGTCACTGTCTGAGGGATTTGAGGAGGGAGGGCATTCCAAGGCAGGGGCAGGACGTGGGCGAGAGGTTGGTGGCAAGGTAGACGAGATGAGCTACAGTGAGAAGGTTAGCACTGGAGGAGCGAAGTGGGCCAGCTGGGTTGTAGTAGGAGAGTAACAAGGTGAGGCAGGAGGGCTCAAGGCAAAGGAGTGCTTTGAAGCCGGTGGTTGGAGTTTTGCTGTGATGCGGAGGTGGTTGGGCAACCATTGCAGTGTTTCGAGGAGTGGAGTGATATGTCCTGAACGCTTTGGGAGAAAAATGATCCGGGCAGCAAGAGTGAAGTTTGGACTGGATTGGGGAGAGACAGGGGACTGGGAGGTCAGCAAGGAGACTGATATAGTAACCAAGGAGGGATGGGATAAGTGACTGGATGAATGTGGCAGCAGTTTGGATGGAGAGGAAAGGGTGAATTTTAGCGATGTCGTGAAGATGGGACCGACAGGATTTAGTGTGGGATTGAATATGTAGATTGAATGACAGAGAGCTGCCCAGGATAACTCCAAGGATATGGGCTTGTGAGTTGGGAAGGAAGGTGGTGCCATAATGATAATACTAAATAATAATAATAATAATAATAATAATAATGACATTTATTAAGCACTTACTGTGTGCAAAGCACTGTTCTAAGCGCTGGGGAGGTTACAAGGTGATCAGGTTGTCCCACGGGGGGCTCACAGTCTTAATCCCCATTTTACAGATGAGGTAACTGAGGCCCAGAGGAGTTAAGTGACTTGCCCAAAGTCACACAGCTGACAATTGGTGGAGCTGGGATTTGAACCCATGGCCTCTGACTCCAAAGTCCAGTCTCTTTCCACTGAGCCACGCTGCTACAGAGATGGGAAAGTCACGGGGAGGACAGGGTCTGGGTGGGAAGATAAGGAGTCCTGTTCTGGAACCATGTTCAGTTTGAGGTGATAGGAGGACATCCAAGTCGAGGTTCTCCTGAAGGCAAGAGGAAATGCGAGACTACGGAGAGGAAGAGAGAGCAGGGAGAGATCAGGACACATCACTGAAGACACATCTCCTCCAAGAGGCCTTCCCTGACTAAGCCTTCCCCTTCTGCCACTCCCTCTGCATCGCCCTGATGTGTTCCCAGAGAAGCAGCGTGGCTCAGAGCATGGGCTTGGGGGTCAGAGATCATGAGTTCAAATCCCAGCTCCGCCAATTGTCCGCTCTGTGACTTTGGGCAAGTCACTTAACTTCTGTGCCTCAGTTACCTCATCTGTAAAATGGGGATGAAGACTGTGAGCCCCACGTGGAACAACCTGATCACCTTGTAACCACCCCCAGCGCTTAGAACAGTGCTTTGCATAAAGTAAGCGCTTAACAAATGCCATTATTATTATTAGTCCCTTTATTCATCTCCCCTCCCAGTCTCCCAGCACTTATGAACATACCTGCCGTTTATGTATTCATATTAATGCCTGTCTCAAGACAGGTACAAAATTGTTAAGTCGGGCGTGGTCCTTATCCACTCTAAGTAGAAGGGAGGGCCTTACACTTTGCTGCTCTAATGCCAACCTCCTCACCCTACCACGATCTCATCTATTTCGCTGCCGATCTCTCGCCCACGCCCTGCCTCTGGCCTGGAACTCCCTTCCTCTTCATATCTGATTGTCGATCACTCTCCCCACCTTCAAGACCTATCCAAGACCATGAAGGCACCTATCCTCCAGGTGGCCTTCCTTCACTAAGCAATTTTTTCCCTCTTCTGCCAATCCCGTCTGTGTCACCCTTGCACTTGGCTTTGTACACTTTAGTCACCCCTCCCTCGGCTCCACAGCAATTATGTACGTATTCATAACTTGTTTCTTATATTAATGTCTGTCTTCCCCCCTAGACGGTAAGCTCTTTGCGGGCAGAGAACGTGCCTACCAATTCCGTTATCATTTACTCTCCCAAGCGCTTAGAACAATGCTCTGCACAAAATAAGCATTCAATAATTACAAATGATTGACTGCTTAATTGATTGATTGACCGGCATCGAATCTCCCCGCCCCTCCAGCAACCCGCTGGCCCAATGGAGACCTCTCCATTATATATTATACTTTTATATGGCATATTATTGTATGAAAATAGCATTATATAACTCTTTCATACAACAGGAATAGGATTGCTATTGTTCCAGAATAGTCTTATATATTTTATTTTATAGCATCACTTATTTGTTTGTTTGATTATCATTATTATTATCATTGTTATTATGACCAATAGGGCTCAGGAGGTGGACCGGAACATGCTTGTCTGAGCCCCGGGCTGGAAAGGAAGGGGTGTAGGAAGGGGAGGAGAGTGTGTGGGGCGGGGCGGGCGGGGAGTTTCTTCGTTGGTCTGGCATTCTGGAAGCACTCTCTCCGTCAGGGGCCCTCCTGGGGGAGGTGTCGCCCTTAAATGACATCACAACTAGCGTTGGTTTTGACAGAGACTGGGTGGCAGCTCTCTGCTCCACCCCGTTTGATGTCTCCCACCACCAAGGAACCAGAGTTGTTTAGTGGAAAGCTACTCTGCCACTTGTTTGCTGTTTGTTACCCTGGGTAAGGCACTTCATTTCTCTGTGCCTCAGTTACCCCATCTGTAAAATGAGGATTAAAAGATTTGGAGCCTCACGTGGGACACGGACTGTGTCCAACCTGATTCCCTTTTATCAACTCCAGTGCTTAAAACAGTGCCTGGCCCCGAGCAACCCCTAGCAAACACATTAAAAATAAAAAAGAAAACAATCCCACCGAAGACAAAGCAAGAGTCTGTGCTGCCCCTGATTGTCCAGACTGAACATCGACGGAAGGATGGCCTCCTGAATGGGGGGAGAGGGAGAGGGAAGGAGACACAGGGAAAGAATGGAAGACAATCCATAGCCTTTTTTACCCTTCAGGCCAAACGGAATCTCTCCCTTTCCCCTTCTTCAGGGCCCTACTGATTAGACTCAACTCTGATTACTGTGGTGAACACCATTCATGAGGGAAATTAAAAGCTGCAAGGAAAGGGAGAAACGAGATGTGAATACACACATAAAGGCACTTACGAACACTTAGAACTTAGAACATCAAAGCCCTTCACAGAGGCCCAGTTACCCACGCAAACAGTCGGGGAAATCACTGACCTGATATTCCCAGACAGAATCCCAGACTGAGCCCCCTCCTTCCTCTCCCCCTCCCCATCCCCCCCCCACGCCCTACCACCTTCCCCTCCCCACCGCACCTGTATATATGTTTATAGAGATTTATTACTCAATTTATTTTACTTGTACATATTTGCTACTCTATTTTATTTTGTTATATGTTTTGTTTTGTTGTCTGTCTCCCCCTTCTAGACCGTGAGCCCGTTGTTGGTTAGGGACTGTCTCTATATATTGCCAACTTGTACTTCCCAAACGCTAGGTACAGTGCTCTGCGCACAGTAAGAGCTCAATAAATACGATTGAATGAATGAATGAATGAATGAATGAATGTATGAATGAATGAATGTAGGAATGAGCATTTCTCATAGTACTGGGCATACACGTGGTCGAGCATCCTGAGAAGTCCTCATTCCTACACCGTTAGGAACGTGGATGTAAGCTCGCAACAGTAATTTGTCACTATTTTCACACATCAAGATACATGGATTTAGCATACAGTGCTCTGCACGCAGCATGGGCTCAGTGCCATTAATGGATTGATGATTGATTAATTGATGGCATTTGTCAAGTGTTAACTATGTGTCACGCCACTGTTCCAAATCCTGATACTACGGATGGCCTTGCTCCGGTGAATGTTCACACACACCTCTGAACTGAGATACCTGTTCAGTTACGTAGTACTCATCCCCAAGACCCCCATACAATTCATTCAGATCTCCACCTTCACACATACATTGCCAAGATCCGCCCTTTCCTCTCCATCCAAACCGCTACCCTGCTAATTCAAGCTCTCATCCTATCCCGTCTGGACTACTGCACTAGCCTTCTCTCTGATCTCCCATCCTCGTGTCTCTCTCCACTTCAATCCATACTTCATGCTGCTGCCCGGATTATCTTTGTCCAGAAACGCTCTGGACATATTACTCCCCTCCTCAAAAACCTCCAATGGCTACCGGTCAATCTGTGCATCAAGCAGAAACTCCTCACCCTGGGCTTCAAGGCTCTCCATCACCTCGCCCCCTCCTACCTCACCTCCCTTCTCTCCTTCTACTGCCCAGCCCGCACCCTCCGCTCCTCCACCACTAATCTCCTCACTGTACCTCGCTCTCGCCTGTCCCGCCATCGACCCCCGGCCCACGTCATCCCCCGGGCCTGGAATGCCCTCCCTCTGCCCATCCGCCGCGCTAGCTCTCTTCCTCCCTTCAAGGCCCTGCTGAGAGCTCACCTCCTCCAGGAGGCCTTCCCAGACTGAGCCCCTTCTTTCCTCTCCCCCTCGTCCCCCTCTCCATCCCCCCGTCTTACCTCCTTCCCTTCCCCACAGCACCTGTATATATGTATATATGGTTGTACATATTTATTACTCTATTTATTTATTTATTTATTTATTTATTTATTTTACTTGTACATTTCTATCCTACTTATTTTATTTTGTTGGTATGTTTGGTTCTGTTCTCTGTCTCCCCCTTTTAGACTGTGAGCCCACTGTTGGGTAGGGACTGTCTCTATGTGATGCCAATTTGTACTTCCCAAGCGCTTAGTACAGTGCTCTGCACATAGTAAGCGCTCAATAAATACGATTGATTGATACAGTAACGTCTGCAGCCCACCCAACCCCGCCACGTAAGGTCCCCCCTGACACAAATGTATCTACCTGCAATTTATTTATTTGCTTACTTACTTATTTATTTATTTATCTACCTATTTTTTATGTATTTATGTATGTATTTTTTATTATTTATGTATGTATGTATGTATGTTACTGTTTGTCTCCCCTGCTAGACTATGAGCTCGTCCTGGGCAGGGAATGAGTCTGATGCTATATTGTCCTCTCTCAAGCGCTTAGTTCAGAACTTTGCACACCGTAAGCGCTCAATAAATATGATAATAATAACAATAAACAATAAACACAATACAGTGATTCATGTCTTGATAAAAAGCCACCAATCCCAGGATGAGCTCAGATTCTGTGTTAGTTTCTTGTCCCCTTCTCACAAGAAGCATTGAGCAAGCACTCCATATTCAGCACAAGCAGCCAGGAGCTACCTAACCTATTCCCCTAGGCAAAATTGGGAAACTGAGGCACGGGCAGCTGAAGCCATTCTTAAAAGGAGGCTTAGCTCAGTGCTGATTCCCATCGATGTGGGTTTGTATGGGCTCAGAATCAATAAATCAATCGGTAATATTTACTGAGCACTTTGTGCAGAGTTTGGGAGAGTACAATATGTCACAGTTATAGATTTGTTCCCTGCCCACAGTGTGCTTACCGCCTAGAGCGGAAGAGGGACATTAATCTAAATGAATAAATTACGGCTTTGTACATAAGTACTGAGGGGAGAGGGTGGGGTGAATACAGGGTGGAAATCCAAGGACCAAGGGTGATGCAGAAGGGAGTGGGAGAAGAGGACATCAGGGTCCGGACAGGGAAGTCCTCTTGGAGGAGAAGTGATTTTAGTAAGGCTTTGAAGGCGGAGAGAGTGGTCGTCATCGGATATGAAGAGGAAGGGTGTTCCAGGCCAGAGGCAGGACATGGGGGAGAGGTCGATGACGAGATGGATGAAATCGAGGAAGAGTAAGTAGGCTGGCTTTAGAGGAATGAAGTGTGTGAGGGGGTTGGCTCATGGTAGGGAATCAGGGAGGTAAGGTAGGAGAGGGCAAGGTGATCAAGTCAGTGATAAGGCGTTTCCGTTTGCTGCGGAGGTGGAAGGGCAACCACTGGCGGTCTTGAGGAGTGGGGAAACATGGCCCTGAACATTTTTGTAGGAAAATGACCCCAGGCAGCAAAACGAAGCAGAAGGGACTGGAGTGGGGAGAGACAGGAGGCAGGGAGGTGAGCGAAGAGGCTGATGCAGTTATCCTTCTAGACTGTGAGCCCACTGTTGGGTAGGGACTGTCTCTATATGTTGCCAACTTGTACTTCCCAAGCGCTTAATACAGTGCTCTGCACACAGTAAGCGCTCAATAAATACGATTGATTGATTGATTGATTCAAGGTGGGATAAGATCAAGTACTTGGATTAACGTGGTAGCAGTTTGGCTGGAGAGGAAAGGGCAGGTTTTAATGGTGTCGCGAAGGTTAAACTGACAGTATTTGGTGACCCTGAAAATGTGGGTTGAATGAGGGAGGTGAGTGGAAGAAAATTCCAAGGCTACTGGCCATGAGAGTAATTGTGAGGCTGCAGAGAAGGAGAGCGATCAGGGCTGGAGATGTAGATTTGGGGACCATCCGCCCAGAGATGGTCACTAAAGCTATGGAAGCGAATGAGCGAATAAGCAGAGCATTCACTCATGTGTCGCTCTGTGTATGTGTGAATCTGTTGGCAGATTTCCCGGTGTGAGGGATGTGATGTATTTTTTTCAGTGTTTGTTCTTGGGGATGTATCTGGGCACAGGGTCAGTGGGCCTGTTGAACGTATTTCCAGATGCCCTCGGTCCTTCCGTAACACATCAGTCAGTCAAGGTGTTTGGTGAGGTGTTTGTTGCTTACATGTTCTCCTTACCCGTTTTGGCTAGAATGCCCTTAGGGAGCATTCTTCCGACAGCGCACATATGTCTGGATAGAACACGCCTCAGGTGTCGGGAGAAACGGTGGTGTGCCTCTGCTCGGTACCCATTCAGACACGCATACTGTAGTGGAAGTTTCCTATCATGTGGGGTTTTCCAGGTACTTTGCCCCACAGTGTAGGGGAACTGACTGTGAGCTCGTTGTGGGCAGGGATGTGTCTGTCTGTTTGTTGTTATATTGCACTCTCCCAAACGCTTAGTACTGCGCTTTGCGCTCAGTAATATGAATAAATGAAAGCCCGTCTGTGTGTTTTCAAGCATACATGCAATGGGGTAGCCAAATGCTGTGTGAGTGTGCTTGTGTGCCAGCATAGTGGTGGGGAAATGTGTCGGGTGTCTATCCAAACATTGATCGGGCAGGGGTGGAATGGGGGAAAGGGAAAGGGCATGGGGAGTGGGGAGATTGTGTCAGTTGTGTATCTCTGTGTGGTTATGTACCTGCATTCTGATAGTGTTATGTGTCAGCACTTGGGGAGAAGCAGCGCGGCCTAGTAGTTAGAGCATGGGCCTGGAAGTCTGAGGGACTCCACCACCTGCCTGCTGTTGGCCATGGGCAACTCAGTCTCCTTCTCTGTGTCTCAATTACCCCATCTGTAAAATGGGGACCAAGACTGTGAGCCCAATGTGGGACGTGGACTGCAACCAAATTGATAAGCTTGCATCTACCCCAACACTTACAACTGTGCTTGATACATAGGACGAGCTCAACAAATACCCCAGAACCCCCGATACACCACTGACACATCTTCAGATGTAGGTTTAGGCCATCTGTGAAGCCAAATACTGATGTGAGCATGGGTGTCAGTTGTGTGCCCATGGGTTGGTGTGAGCATGAGAGTCAGTTAGTTGTATGTATGTGGGTTGGTGTGATCGTGATTGTTGGTTGGGCATCTATGAGTAGGGGTGAGCTCATCGTGGATGAGCTGAAGCAGGAAGTCATCGGCACCAGCAGCAAAGCGGAGCCAGTGCATTTCCCAGAGGGGGCTGGAGTGATGAGGAGCTCTAATACGCCATCCGAGATGCCCCTGGAGAGAACAAGAGGCTGCTTCAGAGCTTCGCCCCCAAAGCCCAGGGCGGGGCCCAGTTCTCAGGGCGGGCTTGATGGAGTCAGGAAGCAGGTGTTCCCACCACCCTCCAAGTCATGGCGCATGGAGGGGGTCTCTGCGAGCGGACTGGCCAGAGGATTCAGCAAGCGGGAAGGCAGCGATGTGGGAGCTGTGTTTACTTCTTCCTGTCCTGCCCTTCAGCCATCAGCTTGCCCCTCTACACCCCGCCCCCGGCACCGCCCCCGATCACCAGACTGGGCTGTCTCCCATCTTCTCAAAGCGCTAGCCCTTACCCGCCTTCCCTCTCCCAACCCCTGCTGCACCCCCCATCTCGATACTGGCCTACGGTCTAACTGTCTCCCCCACAGACCCTGTTTGCCGGCTACTACACGGACAACCTGGTGCGTGTATGGCAGATGATCATCTGCACCCGATAAGGAGGGGCCTGGATGGAGCATCCTCCCCTACGTCCCCCTCCTCCCCCCACCCCCCACCCCCCCCCCCCAAAATCGTGCTGGGCATAAAGACCTTTATTTTTGTTCTCTGGAACAGGTTGCATTTTCTCCCTCGGGGACTGGGAGGGCAGATAGCCCGTGGGTTTGGGGGCTTGAGAGGTGTGTGTGTGGGTGTGGGTGTGTGTGTGTGGGTGTGTGGGGGTGTGGGTGTGGGTGTGGGTGTGGGTGGTGTGTGTGTGTGTGCGTGCGGGGGGAGCCTCCGCCCCAGGCTTGTGTGTCGCGGGCCCGAAGTGGAGTGATGGAATGGAGATGTGAGGCCAGGTCTGCAGAGTTTGGAATGGAGATGTGAGGCCAGGTCTGCAGGTTTGGAGGAGTGAGGAGACAGCGAGAGCAAGGGAGCCCAGGTTTTCTGGAGCCGCCCCTGCCACGAACCAATGCTGGCTGTCCTTCAGCACCTGAGGGCACTGGGGGAGCTATATCACGAGGGAGTGGGGTTAGATATAACTGGTGCTGGAGAACAGCCCTCGGTCTCCAGAAGTTCGATCCTCCTGCCCCTAAGCATGCTCCTCATCTTAGGATCCTCCCGCCCCTAAGTATGCTCCTCGTCTTAGGATCCTCCCGCCCCTAAGTATGCTCCTCATTTTAGGATCCTCCCGCCCCTAAGTATGCTCCTCGTCTTAGGCTTCTCAGATTCCCCTCGGGCTCTTGAGCAATGGCTCCACTACTGGTCCCTCGTATTTGTGCAGCGTTTTTGTTACACGGCCGAAGGTGTTGATCTAATAATAATAGTAATAATGATGGCATTTGTTTAGCGCTTACTATGTGCAAAGCACTGTTCTAAGCCCTGGGGAGTATACAAGGTGATCAGGTTTTCCCACTTGGGGCTCACAGTCTTAATCCCCATTTTGCAGATGAGGTGACTGAGGCCCAGAGAAGTTAAGTGACTTGCCCAAAGTCACACAGCTGATAATTGGCAGAGCCGGGATTTGAACCCATGACCTCATTTTAGAGTCCGACAATGCTGGGTCTCATGAAGGATCAGTAATGTCGCTCCTTCTAGACTGTGAGGTCGCCTCGGCCAGAGAACGTGCCTGCTAATTCCGCTGAGCTGTACTTAATGCTTAATGTGTCAAGTGCTTAATTTGGTTCTCTGCAAATGATAAGTGCTCAGAAAATAGACTTGATTGACTGGCTGACTGATGGATTCCCAGTTTGTCGCCTGGCTCCCGGCCCTGTGCTCTTTCCACCAGCCAACCATGGACCCTCCACCTTCGGCCGCCTTCCCCACCTTCTCCGCCCTCTCCTCCCTCCCGCCCCCTTCCATCCACCTCCCTCCTTCCCCCCCCCCCCCAGCCCGTCCGATCCTTAAATAAAGAAGGAGCTGGATTTAGCCATTTGGTTAAGCACTGGGAACATCGCAAGATAAGCAAGCCAGGTGGGACACACAGCCCATGACCCACACGGGTCTCACAGTAGGAGGTGAGGAAAGGTAATGAATCTCCAATTTACCGAAGAAGCTGAGGCACAGGAAATGAAGTGACAGCGGACAAGTGGCAGAGTCAGAATTGGAACCCAGGTCGCCCGGTGGGATGCTCGGAGGGGTGACCAGCGGAGGGGTGGAGATTGGCAAAGTTGTGAAATGAAAAAGGCGGGGTCCTGCCCCCCTGCTGGGTGAAACCAGCCTTCGTCTCCTCGATTGGCAGTGGAAGATGAGAGTGCAGGATGCTGCTCCTTGCAACAAAATCTGTTGGAGCCTAGCCGGGAGAGAAGGAAGGAAGAAACACCTCTTGACGTTCAGGAAGCTCTTGAAATGCCCGTTACCATGATATCGGTTAAACACTATTTACCAGTCCCAGAGACATGTAGCACAAAGAACACAGAGACAACAGCTCACTCCAAAAGCACCCTTGAATCCTACTCCTTCACAGAAGGAACTGAGCATCGGTCCGGCTACTGAGCTGCGGCCAGCTCACCAGGATGAGGATTTAACACATACGTCCATTTGCATAAGCCTGCACCTAAGTGACGCAGTCAGTTCCCCTTGGCCCTCCCCAAAGGTGCTCCCTCGGAACGAACCGTCCTTTGTCCCCGCTGACAAAGGGGATACTTTGTCGGTGGCTGAGCTGCAGCAGGGCCCCTAGCCCTGACTCCAGCCATGAGCGCTCCATCTTCGAAATGTTGGAAATGGCCATCTGTCTCCGCATCGAGGCCCAAGGAACTCCCGAGGCTTCAACTTCCATCTCTATGCAGATGGGACCCAAATCTACATCTCCTCCCCGGGTCTCGCTCCCTCTCTCCAGGCTCGCATCTCCTCCTGCCTTCAGGACATCTCCATCTGAATGTCTGCCCGCCATCTAAAACTCAACATGTCTAAGACTGAGCTCCTCATCTTCCCTCCCAAACCCTGTCCTCTCCCTGACCTTCCCATCACTGTAGACGGCACAGCCATCCTTCCCGTCTCACAAGCCCATAACCTTGACAGTATCCTTGATTCCTCTGTCTCATTCAACCCACAGATTCAATCCATCACCAAATGCTTCACAACATGGGTAAAATATGCCCTTTCCTCCCCATCCATACTGCTAACCATGTTCATCCAATCACTCATCCTATCCCGCCTGGATTACTACATCAGCCTCCTTACTGACCTCCCAGCCTGCCCACTCCAGTCCACACTTGACACCACCTCCCGGATCATCTTTCTACAAACATGCTCTGGACACCCCCACCTTGCTCCTCAGAGAACTGCATTGGTTGCCCAAACACCTCCGTATCAAACAAAAACTGCTCACCCTTGGCTTTGAAGCACTCTATCACCTTGCCCCCTCCTATCTCACCTCGCTTCTCTCCTTCTACAAACCCAGCCCACACAGTTCGATCCACTAGTGCTATCCTTCTCTCTGTGCTTCCATCTCACTTGTCTTGCCGCCGACCCCTGGCCCACATCCTGCCTCTGGCCTGGAATGCCCTCCTTCCTCACATCCGACAGACAACCACTCTCCTCCGCTTCAAAGCCTTATCGAGGAGCACATCTCCTCCAAGAGGCCTTCCCAGACTAGGCCCCACATTTTTTCATCTCCCAGTCCCTTCTGCGCCACTCTGGTTTGCTCCCTTTGCTCTTCCCGCCCCTCCCAGCCCCACAGCACTTAAGAACATTTCTGTAATTTTATTTATTTGGATCGATGCTTGTCTCCCCCAACTCTAGACTGTAAGCTCGTTATGGTCAGGAAATGTGTCTGTTTATTGTTTTATTGTGCTTTCCCAAGAGCTTAGTACAATGACCTGCACACAGTAAGCGCTCAATAAATATGGCAGAATGTGTGCATGAATGAATGAATGAATGAGCAAGTTTTAAATCCCCAGTTTGCAGATGCGGAAACCGAGGCCCAGAGACACAAAGTGACTTGCCAAAGATCTTTCATTCAATCATGCAACCGCTCATATTCATTGAGTGCTTACTCCATGCAGGCCACTCTCTTAAGCGCTCGGGAGGGTATGCAACAGTGGTGGAACTGACTAGTAGACCTGGGCCCTTTCCACTTGGCCTCCCTGGGTTCTGCTCATTCCAAGCTAAACTGTTCCAGAAGCCCAGAGGAAGTCAGTCGATCTTAGTCTCACCCACGCAGTTCCCAGTGGCAAATCAGTCCCAAGCTCCCGTCCTCCTCCAGGAAAGGATCACAGCAAGCCCCTCCCTGAAAGCAGTGGGGCCAAGCAGACAGTGCACAGGACTCAGGGGCAGGAGGCACAGAGGTTAATAATCCTGAGTCTCACAGGAATGGGGTGAGGGTAAAATGAGATAACTGATGGGAATGCACTTAAGATGCATACTGAAAGGGCTCGTCAAACCACTGGAGCAGGGTGGCCTGCAGGAAAGATCATTCTCCTAGGTGTCCGTTGACCCAGGGTTCTCATGCCAGGTGTCTGCTGTATGACCTTAGGCATGTCACTTCGTTTCTCTGGGCCTCAGTTTCTTCATCTGTAAAATGGGGATCAAATCCTCCCCCGTCCCCCACGCCGCCCTCCTCCAATTGAGCTCCATACTCGTTCATTCACTCGTTCATTGAACTGTATTTATTGAGAGCTTTCTCTGTGCAAAGCACCGTACAAAGCGCTTAGGAGAGTACAACACAGTAACACACACACTCCTTGCTCACAACCAGTTCTAAAGGGAGAGATAGACATTAATAACCATGCATGCATACAGGGAGGAAGGAAGGAAGGAAGGAAGGAAGGAAGGAAAGAAGGAAGGAAGGAAGGGAGGAAGGAAGGAAGGAAGGAAGGAAGGAAGGAAGGAAGGAAGGAAGGAAGGAAGGAAGGAAGGAAGGAAGGAAGGAAGGAAGGAAGGAAGGAAGGAAGGAAGCAAGGAAGGAAGGAAGGAAGGAAGGAAGGAAGGAAGGAAGGAAGGAAGGCAGGATGGCGGGGAAGGGGGGCGGACGGAGGGAGGGAGGGGAGGGAGGGAGGGAGGGAGGGAGGGAGGCAGGCAGGCAGGCAGGCAGGCAGGCAGGAAGGCAGGCAGGCAGGAAGGAAGGAAGACAGGCATGCAGGCAGGCATGCAGGCAGGCAGGCAGGCAGGCAGGCAGGCAGGCAGGCAGGCAGGAAGGAAGGAAGGCAGGAAGGAAGGAAGGCAGGAAGGAAGGAAGGAAGGAAGGAAGGAAGGAAGGAAGGAAGGAAGGAAGGAAGGAAGGAAGGAAGGAAGGAAGGAAGGAAGGAAGGAAGGAAGGAAGGAAGGAAGCAAGGAAGCAAGGAAGGAAGGAAGGAAATTACAAGTGGAACAAATCACATGTGTCTGAACTGAGTAAACTGTACCTACATCCTTGCTTGGCACATAGGGTGGTAATCCTCACCTTCCTCAGGTTCGGGCAACGGGGCAGAAAGGTGAACCCCGGGTTGTTTCCACCAAAGAGGCCCGCGCGTTGAACCTCTGCTGCCGCTGGGTGTCCCCGGGCTTTTCCGGCCCATTACATCTTCAACCCCCACCCCTTCGCAGTTCGGGATTCTCCCTAGTTCCCTCTGTTTCCCCAACGCCTTGGTATTTTGGGGGTGTTTGCCCCCTGCTCCCTCTGCTCCTTATTTCCCCCTCCTCCCACCCTCCCAGCCCCAGGCCTTTGGAGGAGGGACTGAGCAATGAATGGGTACCAATGGAGTCCGAGGGAGGCCGGCTTCCTGCTCAACCGCCAACGGGATAGACCTGGAACCCGACTAGACAGTACGGAGACTAAAGACGGTTCGCTCCCATAGGAGCATTTTTGGGAGAGCTAGGGGACCTGACTGAGTCTGCTAGGGGCAGGCTTGGCATCTAGCCTTCCTATCCACTCTACCCACTCTTGATAACCAAGTAGGTGCTCCCAACTCCACCCTCTTTACTCAACTCAACTCACTCCCTTATCCCTTCGTCACTCTCACACCACTAACTCACAGCCCTGGATCACCACCTCCACTGCCCACCTCCTTCACTCTTCTGCTCGAGACGCTCAACAATGCTGGCAGAAATCTAAACACCGGACCAATCTTGTCCACTTTGTTTGTCCTTTCTTGCCTTAACTCTGCCCTCTCCTCTGCCCGACAAAACTATTTCTCTTCTCTTATTGATACCCATGACCATGACGTCAGCTGCTCCAGACTTCCTCATCAGGTCCCCTGTTCCTCCCCCTCCCTCATCCCTGACCCCCAACGATCTGGCCACCTACTTCATCAGGAAAATCAACACGATCAGGTCTGTGCTCCCCAAAATCACCCCTCCCCTTCCTCCAGTTCCCCTCTGTTTGACCCCCTCTTCTACTTTCCCTTCCTTCCCAGCAGTAACTTCAGAGGAGATCTTCTCCCTCCTCTCAAGTGCCAACCCCTCCACATGTGCATCAGAACCCATTCCCTCCCACCTTATAAAAACTCTGTCCCCTTCCCTCCGCCCCTCCTTAACGTCCATCTTCAACCGCTCACTCTCCCAATGCTTTCTTCCCCTCTGCCTTCAAACATCCCCACGTCTCCCCACCCCAAAGAAACCCTCCCATGACACACACAGCCCCCCCCGGACCCCTCGAGTTATCGCCACATCTCCCTCCTAGCCTTTCTTTCCAAACTCCTGGAGCCAGCCGCCTACACATGCTGTCTCGAATTCCACTCCTCCAATTCTCTGCTGCACCCCCTCCAATCTGGCTTCCATCCCCTCCACTCCACTGAAACCACCCTCTCAAAATTCCCCTCCTTTTTGCCAAATCCAATGGCTCCTATGCCATCCTAATCCTTCTTGACCTCTCAGCTGCCTTTGACACTGTCCACCATCCCCTCCTCCTCATCATGGTATCTAACCTTGGCTTCACAATCATTTGTTCTCATCGGAATATTGACTATTGGGAATGATGGGCCTGGACATGGGGACACTGGGAACACGGAGGAGGCACACCGTTCAAAGAGGGCAGGAAGAGAGTTATAAGAGAGTCGCGAGCTTAATCTCAGAGGACCTGACAGCAGTGCTATTTTCCCCTAACTTGCATTTCTTTCACGCTGATCAGAAGGTACAATGACACCCTAATATAAGGCATACAGACATCACAGCAGGAAACACCCGAAAATGCTCAATTATATAGTTGTCTTCTCTCTGATCTCCCATCCTCGTGTCTCTCTCCACTTCAATCCATACTTCATGCTGCTGCCCGGATTATCTTTGTCCAGAAACGCTCTGGGCATATTACTCCCCTCCTCAAAAACCTCTAATGGCTACCAATCAATCTGCGCATCTGGCAGAAACTCCTCCCCCTGGGCTACAAGGCTGTCCATCACCTCGCCCCCTCCTACCTCACCTCCCTTCTCTCCTTCTACTGCCCAGCCCACACCCTCCGCTCCTCCACCGCTAATCTCCTCACTGTACCTCGTTCTCACCTGTCCCGCCATCGACCCCCGGCCCACGTCATCCCCCGGGCCTGGAATGCCCTCCCTCTGCCCCTCCGCCAAGCTAGCTCTCTTCCTCCCTTCAAGGCCCTGCTGAGAGCTCACCTACTCCAGGAGGCCTTCCCAGACTGAGCCCCTTCCTTCCTCTCCCCCTCGTCCCCCCCTCCATCCCCCCATCTTACCTCCTTCCCTTCCCCACAGCACCTGTATATATGTATATATGGTTGCACATATTTATTACTCTATTTATTTATTTATTTATTGATTTTACTTGTACATTTCTATCCTATTTATTTTATTTTGTTGGTATGTTTGGTTTTGTTCTCTGTCTCCCCCCTTTTAGACTGTGAGCCCACTGTTGGGTAGGGACTGTCTCTATGTGTTGCCAATTTTGTACTTCCCAAGCGCTTAGTACAGTGCTCTGCACATAGTAAGCGCTCAATAAATACGATTGATTGATTGATAGATTGACTGATTGATTGTCTTGGAGGATTTCTCCTGATTTTGTTTCATAGTGCAAAACACTCCAATTCGTTGTGGAACTATCTCCGCTCTCATTTCCAAATTCTCATCTGAATATCTGCTTCAGTTTGACCAGACGTATTCTCCACATTCTTTACTGTGCACCGGTTGCAAATATATGTGACAGGATGAGGAGGATGAGGTGGAGGAGGAGAGGGAAGATAAGGAAGAGAAAAAGGAAGTGAAGGAAGTACAGGAATAAGTGAAGAAAAAGGGGGGGGGGCGGGAATCCGAGGAAAATGGAGAAGTGGAGGATGAGGAGAAGGTGACAGTGGAGAAGGAGGAGGAGGAGAAGGAGGAGAAAAGGAGGAGGAGGAGGAGGAAGGGGAGAAGGAGGAAGAGGAGGCGGAGAATAAGACACTGAAAGCAGTTTTTTTGGCAGTCACTGAGAATGAAGGTCGTGGCCAGGATAGGCTGAGTGGCCAGAGGCATTTATTTATTCATTCATTCATTCATTCATTCATTCATTCATTCATTCATTCATTCATTCATTCATTCATTCATTCATTCAATCATATTTATTGAGCGCTTACTGTGTGCAGAGAACTGTACTAAGCGCTTGGGGAGTACAAGTCGGCAACAGATCGAGACGCTCCCTACCCAACTACGGGCCCACAGTCTAGAACGGGGAGACAGACAACAAAACAAAACAAGTAGACAGGTGGCAAAATCGTCAGAACAAATAGAGTTATAGTTATATGTACACAGTTAACAAAATAAATAGAATAGTAATTATGTACAAGTAAAATAAATAGAGTACTAAATCTGTGCAAATATATACAAGTGCTGTGGGGAGGGGAAGGAGGTAGGGTGGGGGGGTGGGGAGGAGGAGAGGGAAAAGGGGACTCAGTCTGGGAAGGCCTCCTGGAGGTGGTGAGCTCTCAGTAGGGCTTTGAAGTGGGGAAGAGAGCTAGCTTGGAGGATATGTGGAGGGAGGGCATTCTGGGCCAGGGGAAGGACGTGAGCCGGCGGTCGACGGCAGGACAGGCGAGAACGAGGCACGGTGAAGGGATTAGCGGCAGAGGAGCGGAGGGTGCGGGCTGGACTGCAGAAGGAGAGGAAGGAGGTGAGGTAGGAGGGGGCGAGGTGATGGAAGAACCTCGAAGCCGAGAGTGAGGAGATTTTCTGCCTGATTCGTAGGTTGGCAGGCAACCACTGGAGATTTTTGAGGAGGGCAGTGACAAACCCAGAGTGTTTCTGTACAAAGGTAAACCGGGCAGCAGAGTGAAGTGTAGACAGAAGCGGGGAGAGACAGGAAGATGGGAGATCGGAGAGGAGGCTGATGCAGTAATCCAGTCGGGATAGGATGAGATAGTAAGCGCTTCAAAAATGCCATCGTTATTATTATCATTATTGTTATCGTTATATTGTGCATATGGTGTTACCTCACCATTATTTTGTATTGTTAGCATGTTTTTACGATTCCTACCAAAGCAATTACTAGAGAATTGCAAGTACCTTCATTAATGTACCTTCCTCTTACTGCATCAGCCTCCCCTCTGATCTCCCATGCTCCTGTCTCGCCCCACTTCAATCTATACTTCATGCTGCTGCCCAGATCGTCTCTGTGCAGAAACGCTCTGGGCATGTTACTCCCCTCCTCAAAAGTCTCCAGTGGCTACCAATCAACCTACGCATCAGGCAAAAAGTCCACACTCTCGGCTTCAAGGCTCTCCATCACCTCGCCCTCTCTTACCTCACCTCCCTCCTTTCCTTCTACAGCCCAGCCCGCACCCTCGGCTCCTCTGCCGCTAACCTCCTCACCGTGCCCCGTTCTCGCCTGTCCCACCATCAACCCCTGGCCCACGTCCTCCCCCTGGCCTGGAATGCCCTCCCTCCACACATCCGCCAAGCTAGCTCTCTTCCCTTCCTCCCTTCAAAGCCCTACTGAGAGCTCACCTCCTCCAGGAGGCCTTCCCAGACTGAGCCCCCTCCTTCCTCTCCCCCTCCTCCCCTTCCCCACCCCCCCGCCTTACCTCCTTACCCTCCCCACAGCACCTGTATATTTGTATATATGTTTGTACATTACTCTATTCATTTATTTATTTTACTTGTACCTATTTACTATTCTATTTATTTTATTTTGTTAATGTGTTTTGTTTTGTTTTCTGTCTTCCCCTTCTAGACTGTGAGCCCGCTGTTGGGTAGGGACCGTCTCTGTATATTGCCAACTTGTACTTCCCAAGCGCTTAGTACAATGCTCTGCACACAGTAAGTGCTCAATAAATACGATTGAATGAATGAATGAATGAATGAGCGAATGAATGGATGAATGAATGAATGAATGAGAGATTGAACCAGCAAGGTAGCGGTTTTGGATGGAGAGGAAAGGGCGGATCTTGACGATGTTGTGGAAGTGAGACCCGCAGGTTTCGGTGGTGGATTGCATGTGTGGGGTGAATGAGAGAGCGGAGTTGAGGATGACTGCAAGGTTGCAGGCTTGTGAGACGGGAAGGACGGTAGTGTCATCTACAGGGACGGGAAAGTCGGGGAGAGGACAGGCTTGAGGAAGGGAAGATAAGGAGCTCAGTCTTGGAAATGTTGTGTTTTAGATGGCGGGCAGACATCCAGGTGGAGATGTCCTGAAGACGGGAGGAGATACGAGCCTCGACGGAGGGAAAGAAAGGAGGAGCGAAGATGTACATTTGGGTGTCATCAGTGTAGAGGTGATAGTTGAAGGTAGCGGGAGAGAATGAGTTCACCAAGGGAGTAAGTGTAGATAGAGTACAGAAGGGGACAAGATATGCTTCTTTACTGGTGTGAATGATGGGTGGAAAGAAAATGCTGTGTTCTCCTGGTTTGTGTGGACGTGTTTGTGGTCAGGGCTTTGGATAAGGACAGACGGGCCTTCATACATTGATGATGAAGATAACGTGTGAAGAAGGCACGTTCTTCTTTGTCTGTGTACTCACGAGGAACCCTTCAACGGTTTCCCATCCTCCTCCCCATCAAACAGAAACTCCTTTCCATCAGCCTTAAGACACCCCACCTCCACCTTACTGCGCTGAACTGCTACTACAACCCCAACAGCACACCGCGCTCCTCTACTGCTGACCTAACTCCTCCATCTCGGCCTGTTCCAGCACACTCCTGACCCCATGCCCACAGCCTTCCTCGGGCCAGAAACTCTCTCCTACTTCATGCCTGACAGTCCTCCATTCTCCCCACCTTCAATAATAATTAATAATAATAATAATAATAATAATAATAATGATAATAATGATGGCATTTATTAAGCACTTACTATGTGCAAAGGACTGTTCTAAGCTCTTCCAAACCCTCTTAAAATCACATCTCCTCCAGAAGGCCTTCCCTGAGCAAGCCCTCGTTAACCCCAGCTGCCCTCTCCTCCGGGTCGACTATGCCCTCGGCTGTGTACCCCTTAAACACTTTGATTCTCTCCCCAGATCCACAGTGCTTGGGTGCGTAACTTTATACTCTACTCATTCCCCTATCTGTTAATTTATTTCAGTGCGCGTCTCCCCGTCAACCCCCGGCCACCGCCTCCCGCCTCCTCCCCTACCCCACTTCGCCCTTTTGCAGACTGAAAGGTCCTTATGGGCAGGGATTGAACCTACCAACTCTTTTGTACTTTCCCAATCGCTTAATCCAGCTTCCCGCTCCTGCATTGCTCATCTTCCTTCTCCTCTTCCTCCTTCTCTTCTGTCTCCACCTCGACTGCATTCACATCCACCTTCTCCTTCCTCCTCCTCCTCCCCCCTCACAACTCCTCTTCCTCCTCCTCTTCTTCTCTTTCTTCACCCCTTTCTCCCCCTTTTCCTCTTCCTGCTTCTCCCGCAGGGCCCAGCTGATGTGCCGAAATCACCCACCACCCATGCAGCAAGTGAATATTATGTTCTGAACTGAGTGCCCAGAGGAAGGAAAATAAAGGTTCTGGGGCAACGGGGCCATTTCCCCCTACCAACCCAGGATGACCTAAACTTCGCCAGGCCTCTGCTCCTGCCCACTTCCAATCCAAAGTCAGCTGGAATTGCACCACAGAACTGCCCACTGCTGACCACCACGCATCCCTCTGTGAGGGCCTCACTGCAATCCAACATTCCACTTCAGGTCGTGCCTGCTCCAGAGTACCTCTCCTGGCCCAGCTTCTCTTCCTCCTCCTCCCTCTCTTCTTCCTTCCCTGCCTCCTCCTCCTTCCTCTCCCACCCCTCAGGGTTCAGGCCCACTTTCTCAGTTGTATACTTCTGGAGGTTTGGACTGTCTCCCTCCTGGTGGGATGTGTGCCAGCACCACTGTCGGTGGGGTCTATGGGTGATATGCAATGGGCAAGGCTGCATGGAGAGAAATCAAGGTTCTGGGCTGGTCCGTCAAATGTGGACCCCCCCCCCCCCCCCAATTCAACTGATCCCCCGTGACATCACTACAGGGCCTCCATCCAGACAGGGCCGGAAGCTGTGGCCAGCCTCGGCAGGCAGGGCTGGAGCCTTTTTCTCTGGGGGCCTGGAGGGTGGGGCACAGCTGCAAGGGCTACCGGGTAGTGGCCGTTTTAAAATGACACCACTTCCTCCCATGCTGAGCAGTGGCAACGACCCCCAGGTAGGGAAAGCATCTGATTAGCATTGGCCGAGATCCCTGGAAATGGGGAGGGGGGGCGGGCGAGAGGAGGGGTGGGGTACAGAAGGGATGGGGCTCCCAGGGTGCAGGTGTTGGAGTGGGAGGGGATGGGGGGGGGAGGCAGGGTAGCGAGGAGTGTATGGAAGACGGGCTCGAGGGACCCCTTAGCTGACGTCCCCAGTGTGCATTTGAAGTACAGCAAAATGGGTGCCTTTGCGACCCAGAAAGGCCCTCCCTGGGACCTCCTTTAGAAGGACTGGCCCTTCGACGGTGACCGTGAGGATGCCTATGACAAGGATTTAGGGCTGAGAACTCCCAGTACTGTCACTCAAGATCACACAGCGGGCCTGTGGCATAGTCATTATGAGCACCCAGGCCTCCTAACGACTTCCAGCCCTTTGCTCTTTCTACTAAGCCAAACTGCTTCTGCAGGACAATAAACCTGGAAAGGGAATTTCCCAAATAGTAACTATGGCAATCGTTATGAGCTTACTATGTGCCAGGCACTATACCAAGCGCTGGGGTGGATACCAGAGCACATCGGGTTGGAAACAGTCCCTGTCCCACATGGGGCTCAGTCTCAATCCCCATTTTACAGAAAAGGTAACTGAGGCCCAGAGAAGTTTAGTGGCTGGCCCAGGGTCACACAGCAGACAAGGGATGGAGTCGGCATTAGAACTCATGACCTTCTGACTCCCAGGCCCATGCTTTATCCACTATGCCACGCTGCTTCCCAATGGAGGGATAATGTCATATTATACTCACCATGGTCTACTCATTCAATCGTATTTATTGAGGGCTTATTGTGTGCAGAGCACTGTACTAAGTCTATCATGGCACAGGCAACCCCATCAGCTGCTGATGCTGCCAGGAAGCTTTTATTGAACTCTGGAGCCAAGGGGGGTGAGGCAGGGACAGAGAGGAGCAAGTACCCTGGGCAGATTTTTTTTTCTTAAAGACTAAGAGCAGGATGAAAAGAACTAATGGAATAAGTGAAGCTTTTAATTCATTCATTCAGTCAATCGTATTTACTGAGTGCTGTGTGCAGAACACTGCACTAAGCGTTTGGGAGAGTAGAATGCAACAATTAACAGACCACACTCCCCACCCACACGAGTTTAGAGTCTACGGGGGAGGGAGACATTAACATAAATAAATTAATTTCACATACATATACGGGTGCTGTGGGGCTGGGAGAGGGGATGAATACACTGAATTAACTGAAGACTCAAAAGCAACATTTATTGTGAACGTCTGAAAATAGTTCCAAACTCAACATACATTACTTGTTTCAGAGAACATCTCACGTGTCTCATAACCGGGACACACACCAATCGGTTTGACAGGAAAGATGTATTTTGTTTCTTCGGACCTTCTCCCGGAACTCCACCATGTTAACTAGGAATCCCTGGAAAACAAAAAACTGGACTCTGACTTCAATCTATGCCTTGTACAATCCTCAAAACCTCACACCATTTTAGCTAAAACTAGGTGGAGAAAGACCCCTGCCCTTCCCGGGGTGAATGCAGTAAGATTCAAGAGTCACACACTCTTGGGGTCAAAGAGTCCCAGGGAAAGACAGGTTCAAGAATGTGGAGCCCGTCTAATATTGGAAGTGGTAGCTGTGAATTTCAGTGTACTCAGAGAGAAGCAGCGTGGCTCAGTGGAAAGAGCACGGGTGTTGGAGTAAGAGGTCAGGGGTTCAAATCTCGGCTCCACCAATCGTCAACTGTGTGACTTTGGGCAAGTCACTTAACTTCTTTGGGCCTCAGTTACTTCATCTGCAAAATGGGGGGTAAGACTGTGAGCCCCCCCGTGGGACAGCCAAATCAATCAATCAGTCAATCAATCAATCAATCAATCAATCAATCAATCAATCATATTTATTGAGCACTTACTGTGTGCAGAGCACTGTACTATGCGCTTGGGAAGTACAAGTTGGCAACATATAGAGACAGTCCCTACCCAACAGTGGGCTCACAGTCTAGAAGGGGGAGATGGAGAACAAAACCAAACATATTAACAAAATAAAATAAATAGAATAGATATGTACAAGTTACATAAATAAATGAATAGAGTAATAAATACGTACAAACATATATACATATATACAGGTGCTGTGGGGAAGGGAAGCAGGTAAGACGGTGGGGACGAGGAGGAGAGGAAGGAGGGGGCTCAGTCTGGGAAGGCCTCCTGGAGGAAGTGAGCTCTCAGTAGGGCCTTGAAGGGAGGAAGAGAGCTAGCTCGGCGGATGTGGGGAGGGAGGGCATTCCAGGCCAGGGGGATGACGTGGGCCAGGCGTCGACAGCGGGACAGGCGAGAACGAGGCCCGGGGAGGAGATTAGCGGCAGAGGAGCGGAGGGTGCGGGCTGGGCTGGAGAAGGAGAGAAGGGAGGTGAGGTAGGAGGGGGGCGAGGTGATGGACAGCCTTGAAGCTGAGAGCGAGGAGTTTCTGCCTGATGCGCAGATTGATTGGTAGCCACTGGAGATTTTTGAGGAGGGGAGTAACATGCCCAGAGCGTTTCTGGACAAAGACAATCCGGGCAGCAGCATGAAGTATGGATTGAAGTGGGGAGAGACACGAGGATGGGAGATCAGAGCGGAGGCTGATGCAGTAGTCCAGGCGGGATAGGATGAGAGCTTGAACGAGCAGGGTAGTGGTTTGGATGGAGAGCAAAGGGCGGATCTTGGCAATGTTGCGGAGCTGAGACCGGCAGGTCTCTGATCACCTTGTAACCTCCCCAGCGCTTAGAACAGTGCTTTGCACGTGCTAAGTGCTTAATAAATGCCATTACTGTTGTTGTTATTATTATTATTATTATTATTATTATCATTATTAGAGTGGTTCTCATAGGAAGCACGCATGCCACTGACCACCTGAAGCACGTAAGGAAACTCCAGGTGGAGTGAGGAAACTAGGGGAGGCATTATACAGCCTGAATGAGTACGCAGGGCCCAGTGAAGGGCTCTAAGTGCGTTCATTCATTCTACATCTTGCTGCTATGGGAAAGGGAAGTCGCTAGAGAGCCTCAATTTTGAAACCCAATACCGTACCTCAGGCTCCCCATGAACCTCAAGCTTTTACTTGTCCAACAGTGCCTTTGGCCTATACTCAGTGCGCCAGCTGAGGACCCTGCCTCTACAATGTAAGCTTGTTGTGGGGCAGGGGATGTGTCCACCAACTCTTTTGCATTGTACTTTGCCAAACGCCTAGTACACTCGGCACACGGTAAGTACTCAATCAACACCACTGATTGATTGACTGACTGCTGGACTGATTGCCACTGATCCTGTTCCATTTGCTCAGAATGTTCTGACTGGCAACAGCCTACCAACTGGCTTCCAGAACAGCAGTGATGTCCTGGCTCTGCACCCTCCACTTGGCCCTCCCCACGATTACCCCACCCACCCCATGCCCTCCCCAAACCCCCACACCAAATCAAAGATGATTGTTCTAACCCTAGCAGCACACAGCCAGAGGCAGTAATGCCTAGGGCCTGCTTAACCATGGGGGGAAATGGGATCTGCATTTTTATTTGTGGCATCAACTAGTCACATTTATTGCACCCTTACGATGGGCAGAGCACCGTACTAAGTGCTTGGGAGAGTACAGTACAACAGAATTAGCAGACACACTGCCTTCCCATAACAAGCTTACAGTCTAGAGGGTATTTAAGTTGACCATGACCACAGCTGGGATGCCGGTGGGGTGCGGGGCGGCGGGGGGGGAGGAGTGGGGAAGGGGTTTAAGTGCTTTGTTAAGCACTTACTATATACTCGGCATTGGGGTTGACACAAGACAACCCCAATGTTGACTTAAACAATGAAAAACTTTTTTTTCCCTGAAATCTCTCAAATATATTCGCTTCTGAATCTTTAAGAAATAAATAAATAATTGTAAAAAAAAAATAAAAACTGCTAACTAAAGGTTGGGTACAGCCCCTGTCCCACAGGGGGTTTCCAGTCTTACTCCCTATGTTACAGATGTGGTTACTGAGGCACAGAAGTTAAGTGGCAGAGAAGTTTAAGTGGCTTGCCCAAGATCATACTGCAGACAAGTGTCAGAGCCAACCAGGATTAGAAGCCAGGGCCCCTGATTCCTAAACCTGGGCTTCATCCAATAGGCCACGGTGCTGTCCTTTTTTCCTTTCCTCTCTCTCTTATTTTTTGTTTTGAAACCTATTATGTCAAACGTCGACATGAACTTGGCCACATTCAGGGAAAGGTTTGGGGTCCACCTTTTGCCCAAGCATGGCAAGATCTGTAATCTGCACCAAGGAAAAGTTTAACCTTCAGACAAGAGGTCAAGTTAAATGTCTTTGGACACACAAACCGGTTTGCTGGAATTTGAGCAATCCAGGCGGAGGGACTCCATTAGAGGCCACTGGTTGATAGGGGGAATAGACATTAAACATACTTACATTACTCATCTAGATCTGCAAGTCCCATATCGACCAATGGCCTATAAACTGGGTTTCGTTCATCGTCATATAAAACCACCATGGGCTCAGGTGTCCGAATCTACGGGTGAGAAAACAAAGTCCATGTTTCAGAATTTTGACTATCTTCACAGCACAGCTGGAGTGTGTGGAATGAGCTTTCTTGCTTGCCTCCTCAAAATACACGATGCCTAACAGGCTATAATAGATGTATACTGGGCAGGCCCACAGAGTACAGGTTGGAGCGCCCTGCCCTCAGAGAACTGGAAATTTAATTAGGAAGGCAAGGCCAACATGCAGACACCATAAGTAGAGAAGTAGAGAAGCAGCGTGGCTCAGTGGAAAGAGCCCAGGCTTGGGAGTCAGAGGTCATGGGTCCTAATCCCGGCTCCTCCACATGTCTGCTGTGTGACCTTGGGCAAGGCAGTTAACTTCTCTGAGCCTCAGTTACCTCATCTGTAAAATGGGGATTAAGACTGTGAGCCCCACGTGGGACAAACTGATCACCTTGCATCCCCGCCCCCCCACGACCACCCCAGCGCTTAGAACAGTGCTTCGTACATAGTAAGCGCTTAACAGATGCCCTCATTATTACTACTGTAAATATGGCTGTGTATGTTCAATTTCTCCAATATTCAAGCGGGACAAGAATCAGTTGATAGAGCGTGGTTGGCCGTCTTTCAGAAGAGTGAGTTGTGTGAGCCGAGGAAAGCCCATGGATGGCAGGGGCCTGGAGGTGTGGCCTAAAGCTGGCAATACATGAAGGTGCAGTGAACAGCAAATGCAATGGTATTCATTGAGCACTTGCAGGCTGCAGAGCAATATGTACTCCTAAGTGCTCAGAAACATAAGTGCGCTGTAATGGATGGTGGGGGAGGGCTTGGGAAGGAAGGACAAGAACACTCCGGTCTGTCATAAAGCCTGCTTTCTGGAAAAGGTTTGGGGTACAATGCCCCTGGGGAAATCAGGGAGCAACCTGCATCAGGACAGGATGTGATCTGGTACGGGGGGAAAAGGTCATGCACTGGCAAGGAGCACCAACGGTCATGAGGGGTAAGTTTTCCTCAACATGGGGCTCAGCGAAGAAGAAATTCAGTCCGGTGTGAGAGAAGCACTGATTGTGGTCCTATTTACAGAGGGCCTCCCGATTTTGATACACTTCCCTACGGCAGGCCCTCCATGGGGAATAATGATAATTATGTCAATGATGTAATAACTGTTAAGCACTTACTGTATGCCAAGCACTGTACTTCGCCCTAGGGTAGATAGGAGATCATAACAATCCCTATCCCACACGGGGCTCATAGTCTAAGGGACAGGGAGAACAGTCATTTAATCCCCCTTTACCGGTGAGGAAACAGAGGCACTTACAGTATACTTAAAGTATCTTTCCCAATTTCACAGAGAAGGTGGGAGATGGAGCCAAGGTTAGAACTCAGGTGCCCCAACATCCAGGCCCGGGCTCTTTCTACTGGGCCCCACTGCTTCAATGGGGAATGCGCAGTTCAGCTGCAGCCACACCCTGGCTCACCTGATGTTGTTTCAACACAGATGGGGTTATGTGGAGCTGTTGCAGTGCATCCCGGTTCCCAACTCATCTCCCCAGAGCAGGACGGAACATGCCCAGAGACTGAGCACTGATCTTTGTTCGTTAAGAAATGCTTCAACTCCAGAACATTTCCTTTATTTCCTTATGTCCCATTAGATTTGCTAATCGTTTTTTGTTTTGTTTTGTTTTGGGGTTTTTCTTTCTTTCTTGTAAAGGAAACATGTTCCAGTTCGAAAATTCGATGGCACAACTGTCGTGTCGAGTCTTGACGGCTTCCTACTTGGTTATGAAAACCAGGAACTAGCAACACTCTGGAACTGTTGCCAACTTTCACACCCAAAACGAATTCTTAATTTAAGACAACTACCATAAACTGCTTGAAGATTGGAATGTCAAAATGGGAGGGACAGATCCCATGGGGAAGGGGAAGAGGGGAAACAGAAACACACCAGGAGAAAGAAGACAGTGCCTTGCCCCCAAAGCCAGGCAGGAGAGTCAAGCGCCTTCTCTCCCGCCGGTCAGGAAATCTCAGTGAGTGATACAAATGCATCCCTTCAGGATCAGATTGCAGTTGCCACTTTAACACAGAAAGCTAAGGGGGCATCAAAGTACCACAGGACACTGACAGAAACACACACACACACAATGCCAATTATGGAATACTGTGTCATTCTGGGAGCTGAACCAAACCCCAGGGTCTTACCAAAGTGAGAGCCTGAAGTCGTTTGCCCTGAAGACGGTCTACCATAGCCCACACTGCTTCCATGCTCCAGCTGGGGCAGTAAGGAATTCTTACTTTTTCTAAATCACTTTTAGGAGGTTTAAACCCAGTTAAAGTAACTTTGACAGCCTGGGCTGGATAGCGCATGAGGCCATCAGGAATCTGACGTAACCTGGAGGAGGCGGGGAAGAAGAAACACAGCAACAACGAACAGCAACAACTCACCAAAAACACTTGTCGAACAGTTAAATCAACACCATCCGTCTAAAACAGAACCTTAAGCTCCTAAATATTTAAAGGCCCTGTAAACTAGAAAATCGTGTAGACAGGAACAAGGGACCGGTGACACGCACTAACTGACCAAAAATTCAAACTTCACAAGGACAATTACTTTACTTACCTGCCTGTTGACAATTTTTGCCGAGTCCCATAGTCAACAAATTGTACCAACACTGCGAGAGGATCAAATTCAGTAGCAGAAATAATTCTTCCTCTATACCACAAGCCATCACTGTATTGTGCCAGGCAAGGCATGTCTGCAACAAAGTGGGGGGTTGAAGGGGAAATGTCAAATTATGCTGCTGTTCTCAACTTTCTGCAGTTCAGAATGTCAAATTATACTGCAGTTCACCTTTCTGCAGAGGTGAGGGCCTCTTTCTGCCAGGTGCCACCTATGCTGAACACCCAAGGCAAAGAGATCCAAAACTATGGCTTGTAAAGAGATAGGGGTTAGGGAAGTCGGTATTTCCTTTATCAACAACACACTGAGCCTTTGGATGTGCAGCACTGAATGAGGAGCTTGGGAACATTAGCAACTGAAAAAGGCATTCCCCGATTAATCTCTACGTTCCCACTGATGTCACCTGACCTGTCACCTGCTGACACCTTAGCACTCATGAATATATTGAATATATTTTCCATAGACTGAGAGACGTGGGCCCATTCAAATCTATTTTTTCACACAACTACGTTTACATTCCTCAATTTATTCCCATTTCTCTCCCACTGCATAGACATTTACTTCTTTTACATTCTGCACCAGGCACAGAGTCCAGTAGCCCCCTCAATATTCGTGGAGTCTGTGTTCACAGTTTTGCTTCCTGACAGCCGAGAATGTATTAATAGAAGATGGGGCTGTGGGTGTGGAGGGCAACCCGTGACCTTTGGGTTATCATTTTAGCGTCAGGAGCCAGAGTGGCGGCAGAGATGTAGGAGAGCTGCGGGCTGCCTCAGCATCCAGGGCCTGAAGGCATTTTTATCCTTGTCATCATCAACATCAACGGTATTTACTGAGCTCTTACTATGTGCAGAACACTGTACAGTGCACTTGGGAGAGTAAAAAACAACAGAGTTGGCAGATATGTGCTCTACCCACAATGAGCTTACAGTCTAGAGGGGGAGGCAAACATTCATATAAACCATTTATAATACCTAAATTTCAAGATGTGTACTTGTCTTTTATCTGGAAGGGGTGGTGGGGGTGGTGAGAGGAGTGATGGAGGAGAAAGGAGGGAGGGAGCAGAATAGGGAGGGCTCACTGAGGCTGAAATGGGACATTTTTAATGCGACTCCTGGGAATATGCAGACTCGTCCCTCCCTTTTTTCCCCTCCCTCCCTCCCTCCTCCCCTCCTTCCCTCCCTCTCTTCCTCTCTCCCTCCCTCCCTCCATCCCTCCTTCCTTTATTCCATCCTCCGTCCCTCCTTCCTACTATCTCTCCCTCCTTCCTTCCTTCCCTTTCCATTCATCTGTCCCTCCTTCCTACCCTCTCTCCCTCCTTCCTTCCCCCCCCTCCACCCTCCTTCTCTCTCTCCCCTGACCATGACTGCCCACCCCAGCCTGAATGCCTATGGTTATGGCTACAGCAGCAGTGGTTCAAAAACCCCACAGGGGCCATCATGGAATCCCAGCTCCAGGAAACTGGGAGAAACTTGCAGGAGGCACCATGGGAGTGGAAACTGTCGGTGGTAACAACAGGCTTCGGAGAGAGATGGGAAGTGAAGGTGGAAGGAGGAAGGTGATGGTGGAAGTACGAGTGATAATGGCACCACCTATAGCCATGCTTTAGGGTATCCTCCTTGCAGTTATAATATAAGGGTGCAGGGGCAGGGGGTGGTCAGTCACCTCTAGGCCCTCTTGAGCCCGGAGCCCGGGGCTATAAACACCGTCGATGTTGATGATGATGAGCCCTGGGTGAAATCCGGCCCCGCTCACAGTCCTGGTGCTAACCCCGGCTGTCTTGTGACCTTTTTGGTCTCCAGTATTAATAACAATAATAATAATAATAATGCCGTTTGTTAAGCACTTATTACGCGCAAAGCACTGTTCTAAGCACTGAGGGTGGGGGGAGATACAAGGTGGTCAGCTTGTCCCACGTGGGGCTCACAGTCTTAATCCCCATTTTACAGATGAGGTAACTGAGGCCCAGAGAAGTTAAGTGACTAGCCCAAAGTCACACGGCTGACAAGTGGCAGAGCCGGGATTAGAACCCATGACCTCTGGCTCCCAAGCCCGTGCTCTTTCCACTGAGCCACGCTGCTTCTCTGTAGCCAGAGCCCTGCCTTGTCTGCGGCTGGCTGGCCACCACCCTCTTCCCCACAGATGGCTGTGAGTCGTAGGCTAAAATTTCCAGTGTCTTAAGTGCGGGTTACCATCAGGCATGGACAGTAATTGTGGTTTCACCTCATTTGCAGGGGTTTCTCTAACGAGGCCCTGGGAATACCGAAGGACGACTGTATTCCCTAGCTAATATCTTACCTCTCCACTTATTACCCTCCCTCTCACGTCACATACGCACTTGGCTCGGTCTCACAAAGTACTTAGTTACTTACCTGTTTCCTCCTCCAGGACTTTTTTACATACCCTTATAGCTCTTTTGCCTCCCTTACTTGCAATTTATTTTAATGTTTGTCTCCCCAACTAGACTGTAAGATCTCTGGAGGCAGGGATCATACCTACTTACTCTATCATTACCCTCCCCAATACTTAGTACACTGCTCTAGTCATAGTAAGTGCTCAATAAAAAACAAGGATTGATTTGATTTATTGCCCCTTACCACCCTACTGCTTAAGTATTTCTACGTTAATTTTTTTTTCCTCTCCATTCTCGCAGAATAATATGCATTCCTTTAGTTTTCATATTCCCATATTCAGAGCTGAGTCTGTGCTGGGAAATAACTCTCTGAGCCTGAAGATTTGGATGTGGAAACCAACAGGCCCTGTCACACCAGGGGTGGTTGGAAAAATCCTGGCGTTATTCTCAGCATCACCGGGGTGAGATGTCTTTGCTTTCCTTTCCTTGGGCTGTATGCCAGGTTGATCTGATACCCAGTTGGGCTGCAGTGCTGGAGATGGTGTTCTGCTGGCAACCCTCATACGGGTTTCCTATCTGCTGGCCTACTCTACCCTTCTGAAGGGCCCACCGTCAGAGTGGCCCTTTCCAGGTGAATTCTGCTCTGGAGGCCTGGGACACTTTTAGAGGACCCTAGGGCACTCGAAGATCACAAAGAGACACCGTGCGATGTTGGGCAGCCTTGACGACTTCTGCTCTGCGCACACAGCGCACAGTTCTCTTAAGAAGGGGATCTTAAAGGTGTTAAGGATGAGTTTTGCCTCAGCATATTCACAGTGATCCTAAGTGTGACCCTACGGCAAAAGCTGCTGGGAACAAGAGGCATAAAACCTTTGAAATGTATGCTCAGGCCAAAACAGTGAACATAATCTAACCTTGGCTTCACTGACACCGTTCTCTCCTGTTCTCTTCCTACCTCTCAGGCTCTTCGTTCTCAGGCTTTCTCACTGGCTCCCCACTTGCTGCCCACCCTCTAGCTCTGGGGATCCCTCAAGACTAGATTCTGGGTCTTCTATTCTCCACCTCCGCCCACTCCCTTGGAGAACGCTTTCACTCCCAGCGAGTCCACTGCCATCTCTATGGAGGCGGTTGCTAACTCTACCTCTCTAGCCTTTCCTCCTGCTTTCAGGACACTTCTACTTGAAGGTCCTGCTGACTCTTCAAATGTAACATGTCCAAAAAGAACTCCTTATATTCCCACCCAAACCTTGTCCTCCCCCTGACTTTGCTACCACTTTAGACAACACCACCCTCCTCCCTGCCTCACAAGCCCGCAATCTTGACACTATCCTTGACTCATCCCCCTCATTCCAGCCTGCACGTTCACTCTGTCACCAAATCCTGTTATTTCTATCTTCCCAACATCTCTAAAATGTACCCTTTCCTCTGCTACCTTGACGATTTGAGCACTTACCCCATTCTCCTGAACTACTGTATTAGTAGCCTCCTCTCTGACCTCCCTGCCCTCTGCCTCTTCTTTCTCCAGTCCATACTTCACTCTGCTTCCACAGGTCATTTTTCCACCAAGAAGTTCAGTCCACATCTCCCCACTCTTCAAACACCTCCAATGGTTGCCCATCCATCTCTGCAACCAACAGAAACTCCCCACTAAACACATCACTCCATCCTCTACCCTCTCCTACCTTCCCTGGATGATTTCTTACTGCAACCCAATCAGCACACTCGGGCTCCCCCAACCCTAACCTTCATTCTGTACCTGGATCTCATCTCTCCTGCCTTAGAAACCTTGTCCAGATCCTTCTTCTGGCCTGGAATTCCCTGTCCCTCCATAACTATCAAACCATCACTCTCCTCACTTTCAAAGCTCTCCTAAAATCACATTTCTTATTCCAGGAGGCCTTGCCTGCCTAACCCCTTTCTTCCTCTTCCCTTCTCCCCCTCTGCTCTGCCCATGCACTTGGGTCCGCACCCCTCAAGCCCGTGATAGTCATCCCTCCCACAGCACTTCTGTTCAGATCCTCACCCCCAGACATTTTCCCTATCTGCAGTTCTTTTGCATGTCTACCTCTCACTCTAACCCTGTGCATTTTGTGGGCGGGGATCACATCTGTCAACTCTACTGAGTGGGAACTCAATAAATACCACCGACTATTGGATTTTTAAAATACCTGTCTTAAAATCAGTCAGAAAAGGAAGAGATGATGCACTCCGATTACAGTGCTGCAGTCCTTCTTCCAGGCTCTCAGGTTCAGAGTTCCAGCTGATTTTTCTCTCATCTGCGCCTTGGCTGTGGCTTGAACTGTCTCCTTGTTCAGGACAAACGTAAACCTAGACCAAAAGGAGAAATATTTTAACCCAAAGGACAAAGCGGCAACCGAACCAATCGTCCCCTTATACTGCATTCTGAAGAAACCCCTCTCCACCAGATGCAGAGCATTTCAGGCCCCAGAAATCAGCTGCCATGGAAGCTGACCCTATTTCAAAGCTGCAGGCACTCGAATTCCTTGCGCTCCTCCACGCCACAGACCCTGTCGTTGAATCCAATGTACTGAAAAGCTGGGGCGGTAGCTTTGTCTGGGGGAGTGGTTGGATTCTGGGGCCCCTATTGTCTTAGCCTGTCGTCGATCTTTATGCAGGCCAGGGATGGAGGTGAGAGGGTCTCAATTTGTAACAAGGAACAGCAAGTGACTGTGGAATTGGGTGCAAGACAACAAGGTCCTCATTAGAATAGAGCCTCATTCAGGGGGGTTCAGCTTTCTGTGCTGAGATCCTTGCAACCTGTCCTCTGTCCTCCCCATGACTTTCCCATCACTGTAGATGGCACCACTATCCTTCCTGTCTCACAAGCCCTTGGCCTTGGTGTCATCCTTGACTCCTTTCTCTCATTCAACCCTCACATTCAATCCACCACTAAATCCTGTCAGTCCTATCATCACAACATCGCTAATATCTGCCCGTTCCTCTCCATCCAAACTGCTACATGGCTGATACAGTCACTCATTCTATCCAGCCTGGATTACTGCATCAGCCTCCTTGTTGACCTCCCAACCTCCTGTCTCTCCCCACTCCAGTCCACACTTCACGCTGCTGCCCACATCACTTTTCTTAAAGCAGGTTTAGGACATGTCACCCTGCCCCTCAAAAAAGTCCAGTGGTTGCCCATCCACCTCTGCATCACACAAAAACTGCTCACCGTTAGCTTTAAGGCACTCCACCACCTGGTCTCCCTCCTATCTCACCTGGCTACTCCCATTGACACTTTGCTCCGTTTGTGCTAACCTTCTCACTGTGCCTCCAACTCGCCGCCAACCCGTCGCCCAAGCCCTGCCTCTGGCCTGGAATGCCCTCCCTCCACAGATCTGACAGACTAATACTCTGCCCTCCTTCGAAGTCTTACTGAAGGCACATCTCTTGCAAGAGGCCCTCCCAGGCTAAGCCCCTGCTTCCTCTTCTCCCTCTCCATTCTGCATCGCCCTGACTTGCTCCCTTTGCTCTCCGCCCCCACTCCTAGTCCCCTAGCACTTATGTACATATCTGCAATTTTACTTATTTTTACTGATATATTTCTCCCCACACCTAGACCGTAAGCTCGTTGTGGGCAGGGAATGTGATGGTTTATTGTTGTATTGTACTCTCCCAAGAGCTTAGTACCATGCTCTGCATGCAGTTAGTGCTCAATAAATAGGACTGAATGACTGAATGAATGAACCTGGAGAAGCAGCCTAGAATGGAGAAGCAGCATGGCCTAGTGCAAAGACCGTGGGCCTGGGAGTCAGAGGCCTTGGGTGCTAATTCCAGCTTTGCCAACTGCCTGCTCAGTGAACCTGGGCGAGAAACTTAACTTCTCTATACCTCGGTTCCTTCATCTGTAAAATGGGGACTAAATCTTGCTCCCTTCAACCGTACACTGTGAGCCCCATCCCAGGCAAGGACTTTGTCCAACCTAATACATCTGCATCTACCCCGGCATTTAGAACAGTGCTTGATGCATAGTGAGTATTTTTAAAATACCATTAAAAAGAATCAAAAACCCTGAAACTCCACCACCGCCCCCCCCCCCCCCGTCCCTCCCCTCCCCCGCCGGCTTCAGCCACACTCTCCTCCCCCTGCACCAACCAGGTCAACTCTTTATTTCACCTAGAGGAAAATGACAAATTCTGCAGTATGGTTAGGGAACAATATCTAAGGGGAACCCCCAAAATGGAGAACAGCAACAAACACACACACGCCTATTTAAAAGCAATGGGAAAATAAGTACAGACAACATGTCTGTGCAAGATACTAAAAAACTCTAGACCCACTATTTACATTGATTTTATGTTAAAAATGTCAGTTAAATTCTGTTATGCTTGGGCTGATGAACTCTCAACCAGAAACTTAGAAACTTGAGCCTGGAAGAGACTTCAGTTACTTAGCTCATTCTCTTTTCTCCAGTTATGAATTCAATGAATTCTTTTCGTCCAAAAAGATGAGCATCATCGTGAAAAGGCATGAAGCAGGCAGATGCACAAATGACTAGACTGTTTGTCAGTGCTGGAAAGAAGGATTGTGTGCAACATCTTATGCATACGAATCGGCACAAGACTACAACAATGACTACAGCTAGTACTATTAGGAGTAGCAGTTGGACTACTGGACCACTTCGTTTACACTAATATAGACTCCAGTCCACACTTCACCCTGTTGCATAGACAATTTCGCAACAAAAACGTTCAGCCCAGGTCTCTCCACTCCTCAAGAACCTCCAATGGCTGCCCATCCACCTCTGCATCAAACAGAAACTCCTTACCATTGGCTTTGAAGCATTCAGTCAACTCGCCCCATCCTACCTCTCTTCATGGGTCTCCTACTGCAGCCCAGCCCACATACGCCGCTCCTCTAAAACCAGCTTACTCACTGTGTCCCAGTCTTACTCACTGTGCCAAATCTTTTCCCAAGTCCTCCCTGCACCCTGGAACTGTCTCTCCCCTCCAAGTATGCCAGACCACACTCGCTCTACCTTCAAAGCACTATTAAGGTCACATCTCCGAGATTAAGCCCCTCTTTTCATTCATTCGTTCATTCAATCGCATTTACTGAGCGCTTACTGTGTGCAGAGCACTGTACTAAGCGCTTGGGAAGTACAAGTTGGCAACGTATACAGACAGTCTCTACCCAACAGTGGGCTCACAGTCTAGAACGGGGAGACGGAGACAGAGAAAGAGAACAAAACGTATTAACAGAATAAAATAAATAGAATAAATATGCACAAGTAAAATAAATTAATAAATAGAGTAATAAATACGTACAAACATATATACAGGTGCCGTGGGGAAGGGAAGGAGGTAAGGCGGGGGGCGGGGGGGATGGAGAGGGAGAGGTGGGGGAGAGGAAGGAGGGGGCTCAGTCTGGGAGCCAGACTCACTCCCCAGCTCACTCTCCCTTCTCCATAATCTAGGCACTGGAAACTGTCACCTTTGGGTGTTTGATATTCAACCCACCCGCAACTACATAGTGCTTATGTACATATCTTTAAACTGTATGGAATAGGTTACTTATGCAGTCATATTAACGTCTGTTTTCCCCTCTAGAATGTAAACTCGTTATAGGCCGGAAACCTGTCTGTTTCTTGTACTTGCCCAAGAGCTTAGTACAGCGCTCTGCTC
Source organism: Tachyglossus aculeatus (assembly GCF_015852505.1). Lineage (NCBI taxonomy): Eukaryota > Metazoa > Chordata > Mammalia > Monotremata > Tachyglossidae > Tachyglossus > Tachyglossus aculeatus. The sequence continues at coordinate 14,225 of NW_024044836.1, read as the reverse complement.
ATTTTAATCACTCAGTAAATACCGCTGATTGATTGATTGATGGATACTACTACTACTACTACTACTACCACCACCACCACCACCACCACCGCCACCACCACCACTACTACTACCACCACCGCTACTACCACTACTACCACTACTACCACTACTACTACTACTACTACCACCACTACCACTACCACTACTACCACTACCACTACTACCACTACTACTACTACTACTTCCATGAGGACTATTACGACAACTAACACCAAAAACAATTATTGGGATATCTATTATGCACGTACTGTGCACCAAGTACTGTGCTAAGCACTAGATAAGTTACCATACAATCAGATTAGTCACACTTCCAGTCCCTCACAGTATAATGGGAGGGAGAAGAGGTATTAATTCCCAGTTTCTAGTTGCACAGAAAAAGTTAGGTGACTTGACCAAATAGGCAAGTCGTGGGTATCAGAAGTACAGCCAAGGCGTCAGGACTCCCAGCTTTGGACCCCTTCTGGCTGCTATTCTCTCACTGCAGAAAACACTGAATTATGAACCAAAATAACTTAGTTCTTATACCTCCATTAGGTACTACACGAGGTGCCTAACTTGAACAGCAAAATGCTTTCCTGGAGAAGGCAGAGATAACAAGGAGTATGGTGGTAAAACACGGATCTTTGTTTCAGGCCGATGCAACTCCTAGAACAACAGAACGTATATGTTAATTTTCACAGCAGCTTTCAAGACACTCAATCAGCTCTCTCTCTCTCTCTTCACTCTCTTTCTACTTCCTTATCCACTCATTCCTCCTTCTACAACACAACTCCCAGACTCTGTTCTCCTCAAGCTAAATTACTCACTGTTGCTCCTCCCTTGAACTCCTCCCACTGCCACTGACCACTCAGTCACATCCCCCCCACCCCCCCCACCACCCACCACCCCGTCTCCTTTGCTGAAAGCCCACTGTTCTCATTGTCTTTAAAGCATTTCTGAAATCACATCTCCTCCAGAATGGCTTCCCTGTTGAACTTCTAAATCATCCTGCTTGTCTCTCTTCCACATCACTTTGCATTCGGGGACTCCTGCCTTCTCACCGACCCCTCCCCCCCGCAAACCGACAGCCCCATATCTTGCGCCCCATCTGGACTAAATATATATATATTTATATTTATATATACAATTTTATCTTCATATCTGTAATTTATTTTCGAGTCTGTCTCCATCATGGGAAGCAGCATGGCACAGTGGATAGAGCACCAGGCCTGGGTGCCAGAAGGTCATGGTAATCCTGTCTCTGCCACTTGCCTGCTTTGCGGCCTTGGGCAAGTCACTTAACTTCTATACGCTTCAGGTTACCTCACCTGTAAAATGGGGGATCGAGACTGTGAGCCGCACGTGGGAGTGGGACTGAGTCCAATCTGATTTGCTTGTATCCTCCCCAGACGCTCAGTATTGTGCCTGGCACACAGTAAGTGCTTACCAAATGCCATAATAACAATAACGGTAATAATAACAATGATTATTATTATTATGAGATTGTAAGGTCCTTGGAGGCCAGGGATCATGACTACTAAATCTACTAAACCCTCAGAAGCACTTTGTACAGTGTTCTGTCCAAAAGAGGCACTCAATCCATCGTACAGCTGGTTACTAGATGCATGGGTATCAACTTTCCAATCCAAGTATGAAAAGGTGTGCTTGTGTGTTGTGGGAGGGGGTGGGAGCAGGGCGGCCTAAGGGGGAGGAGTGTAAGATGGGATGGAATGGGAGAAATAGGGTCAGGAGGGCTCCTACAGAGCAAGCAAAATGCAAGGACAGACTGGGCTTTGAAGATCAACAGATCGGAGGGACCTAACTTTCTTTGGGTGCTTCTACCCCATTAGGGAATTCTTGGGTCTGAAGGAGGACAAGTGATTAGAGTGAAGGGCAAGATGCTTCAGTCCTAATATATACGATTGGGAAATGAAAGCCATCGAGCATTGTACCTCCCAGCGTAGGCTCCTTGGGAAGCAATGCCCCACGCTTGGAGCTTGTAGGTCCCACTCTGGAGGACAGAGCATACAGTCTCTTCGTGTTTTCTGGGGGCTGGCCTCCAATACACCCTAGCTCCAACCTAGCCTTCTGTTGACCGCCACCAAATCTGCCTGCTAGGGAGAACAAAATCAGAGACTGAAAATTAGGACGTGGGTCTGAGGTGTTGTCGGCATTTACAGGGTCTCAGTTCCACCTGAACCTCTTCCCTCAACTCTGCCTTTCCAGTCTCTCTCGGGAGCTGGCCAGGGCAATTGACAGTTGCTTCGAGTGGCTTCCCTAAACTGCTCTCACCAGGTACAAGTCCTGCCTTGATGAAAGGAAAGAGCCAGATGCCGGGATGTGCGTTTTCAAAAGTGGCCCTCACATCTCGGACCCCCTCAAGCAATATCATTTCTTCTAAAACAAGGAAATAAGTGGGCAAACAATCAGCGATCTGGGGAACGGAAAATTCAAGGTAAAATAATACTAAAGTAGAGATAAACCTAAACCACAACATGACATTTTCCTCAGGTAACCATTACTAACTGATGAATCCATACAAACGGATGATATGGACGGTTTTTAACCAACCATTGATCAATCGGTCCCATTTGCTGAGGACCTGCTCTATGCAGGAGCACTGTATTAGGGCACTTGTGGGGGTTCAACAGACTTAGGAGACATGTTCCCTATCCCTGAATGTATTTCTATGACTGGATTCTTAGGATTATTGACCTTCCAGGAACCTCAGTGGTTTAAAGATCACAAAGGTCACTATGAACATGAAGGATTTTGGCCTAAGTCGCTTAAGTAGAGTTAGTGTGGACTGTTAAAACCTCCCAGTATTGTGCGAATGAAAGTGCATTAGGAAGCAGAGCTTAATAAAACACTTCTGAGGGTTTTTATGGAGGTGAAGTTTCATTCATTCAACCATATTTATTGAGTGCTTACTGTGTGCACAGCAACTGTACTAAGCGCTTAAAAGGACAATTCGGCAACAAATAGAGACAATCCCTACCCAACAACCGGCTGACAGTCTGGAGCCAGACAGTCAAAACAAAAACAAGTAGACAGGCATCAATAGCATCAGAATAAAAAAAAAATAGAATTATAGATATACACCACGTATTAATAAAATAAATAGAATAATAAATACGTACATCTATACACAAGTGCTGTGGGGCGGGGGGAGGCAGGTAGAGCAGTGGGAGGGAGTGAAAGAAACAGCTCTCTATCAAGCAGTCCCCTCAGGCACGATCCTGCTCTGGGTATGATGTAAGGAAGGAGAAGTGACTGCACACTAGGCTTGAGGCCTGGAAAACTTACCTCAAAAACTGATCTTCCAACTTCCAAAACTGATCTTCCAATTTTCTCCACAGAATTTTCACCCTGATTCTCTACCTCCTAAAAAAATGATGACAGTAACATTTTTTGCTTACTGCCTGTTTGTATTGGCTTTCATTTATCTAAGGCAGTGCTCCAGAATAGATGAAAAAGCAAAACAAAAAACAAACCCTAAACCCTCTGACCCTGCACCCAAAGGAATTCTTCCAGGCAGCAGATGGCTTCTGATTTCCATTGGTTAGGATGGGGAACACAGCCTTGAAAGAGTTCACAGGAACAGATTGAGCTCTGTGATCTCTGCCCCCAGCCTGGCTTCTGTCCCCCTTCACTCCACGGAAAATGCCCTCTTCAAGGTCATCGATGATCTGCTTCTTCCCAAATCCAACAGCCTCTACTCCATCCTAATCTACAGCTGCCTTCAACACTGTCGACAACCCCCTTCTCCCTGGAAACATTAGCCAACCTTGGCCTATCTGACACTGTCCTCTCCTAGTTCTCATTTGTACATCTTTATTCTATTAATTTTATTTTGTTAATATGTGTTGTTTTGTTGTCCGCCTCCCCCTTCTAGACCCTGAGCCCGCTGTTGGGTAGGGACCGTCTTCCATCTGTTGCACAACTTGGACTTCCCAAGCGCTTAGTACAGTGCCCTGCACACAGTAAGGGCTTATTAAATACGGAAGGAAGGAAGGAAGATGGAAGGAAGGATAGGAAGGAAGGAAGGAAGGAAGGAAGGAAGGAAAAGGAAGGAAGGAAGGAAGGAAGGAAGGAAGGAAGGAATGAAGGAAGGAAGGAAGGAAGGAAGGAAGGAAGGAAGGAAGGAAGGAAGGAAGGAAGGAAGGAAGGAAGGAAGGAAGGAAGGAAGGAAGGAAGGAAGGCAAGGAAGGAAGGAAGGAAGGAAGGAAGGAAGGAAGGAAGGAAGGAAGGAAGGAAGGAAAGGAAGGTAAGGAAAGGAAAGGAAGGAAAGGAAGGAAGGAAAGGAAGGAAGGAAGGAAGGAAAGGAAGGAATGAATTAATCTTTTCCTCTCTGGCAACTCATTCTCAGTCTCCTTTCACGGGCTCCTCCTCTTCCTCACTTCCCCTAACTCTGGGGGGGCGGGGGGGTGGGGGTGGGGTCCCCTCAAAGTTCAGTTCTGGGGTCCCCTTCTATTCTCCACCGACACTCACTCCCTTGGAGAACTCATTCACTCCCATGGCTTCAACTACCACCTCGATGCAGATGATACCCAAATCTACAACGCCAGGCCTGATTGCTCTCCCTCTCTGAGCCTTGCATTTCCTCCTGCCTTCAAGACATCACTACTTGGATGTCCTCCTGTCACCCACCTCAAGATTAACCTGTCCAGAAGAGAACTCCTTATTTTCCTACCCGAGCCCTGTCCTGCCAGTGACTTTCCCACCACTGAAGATGGCACCACCATCTTTCCTGCCTCACAAACACTTAACCTTAGCATTATCCTTGATTCCTCTCTCTCAATCAACCCACATATTCAATCCCTCACTAAATATGTCAGTTCCACCTTTACAACATCACTAAATGCCGCCCTGCCCTCTCCATCCAAATTGCTACCATGTTAATACAATCACTTACCCTCTCCCGCCTTGACTAATGTACCAGTCCCCTTGCAGACCTGCCAGCCTCCTGCCTCTCCCCACTCCAGTCTCTCCATACTTCATTCTGCTGCCTGGATCATTTTTCTAGGAAAGCATTCAGGCTATGTTTCCCCCACTCCTCACTCCTCAAGAAACCCCCAGTTGTCCATCTACCTCCTCACCACTGGTCTTCAAGCACACTCAATCATCCCTTGCACCCACTCCTCCCCTCACCCTGGCCACTCTACCTACTACAACCCAGCCCACACACTTTGCTCTTCTAGTGCTAACCTTCTCACCGCACCTCCATCTTGCTGTACCTCGCCGGTGATACCTGGCCCAAGTCCTCCCTCTGGCCTGGAACGCCCCTCCTGCCTCAAATTCAAAAGACGACTAACTCTAAGGGCTTATTGAAGCCCTTAAGGCCTTATCGTAGGCACATGCCCTCCAAAAGACTTTCTCTAAGCCCCCCTTTCCTCTTCCTCCCACTCACTTCGCTGTCCCCCGGACTTCCTTCCTTTATTATCTCCCCACTCCCCGCCCACAACACTTGTGCACATATCTGAAATTTCATTTATTTATTATCAATATCTGTCTCCCCCTCGAAACTGTAAGCTCGTTGTGGGCGGGGAATGTGTCCGTTTGTTGTTACACTCAACTCCTCCAAACACTGAGTGCAATGCTCTGCACACAGTGAGTGCTCAATAAGTGAACTGAACTGAACTGAAAAGAATTCAATTCAATTCAATTCAGTTCAGTTCAATTCAATTCAATTCAATTCATTTCAATTCAATTCAATGCAATTCAATTCAATTGACCCATACACTCGGAGTTCTGCACCTGGAAAAGGATCACACCTGATCCTCTGGTTCTGGTCTTCCTCCCTGAATTCCACAGAACTGAAATGTCTATATTCCCCAAACCATCACACCCAGGAGGCCTGGTTTCGAAGGAAGGGTCTGTCCACTGAATGACTCCCAAATCGATCATTCAACCAACCAATCAATCAATTGTATTTATTGAGCACTTACTCTCTGCAGAGCACTCGGGAGAGTACACAGAATTAGTAGACCCGTTGACTGTCCATGAAAAACCTACAGTCAGCTGCCTTCCCTTGGACCTTATAGTAAATAATAACATAATAACAGAACCAATGATAATGTTGTAAACAAGTACAACAATAGTAATTTCTTAAGCCCCATCCTGTTTGCCAAGCACTGGTTTAGGGGTTGGGTTAAGTAACCCAAGTTAAATCAACGTTGGACACAGACCCCGTCCCACTTGGAGCTCACTAAGCCCTCAGTGGAGGATCCCCTAAACTAACCTCTCTTTCCCTCCTTCCTCCTTCTACCACTCTCTTCTTGCATCACCCTGACTTGCTCCCTTTATTTCATACCCCTTCCCAGCCCTACAAACATCTTTTTGAATATACATGCCATTTATCTATTTATATTAATGCCTATTTCCCTGTTAAAGGTGTAGAGTCCTGGTGGGCGGAAATGTGTCTGTTTCTTGTTATACTATACTCTCCCCAAGCTCTGAATACAGTGTTCTGCTCACAGTAAGTGCTCGGTAAATTATGACCGACTGTCTCGCTGGGACTCACAGCCTAAGCAGAAGGGAGGAACAAGTATTGAGTCCCCCATTTTACAGATGAGGAAAATGAGGCACAAGGAAGTGACTGGCCTGGGGTCACAGGTCATTCATTCACTGAATGAACGAATGAATGGTGAGCAACTGTGCAGAGTCGGGATTAGGCTCCATTCCAGACTTCCCTGACTGCCAGGTCGGCCCCTCTTTCTACTAGTCATTCGTTCAATGCTTTCATTCATTCCTGTTCACTGAGCACTTACTGGGTGCACAGCGCGCAATCTACGCTTTTTGGGAGCGTACATTACAACAAAAACAGACACTATTCCCTGGCCCAAATGAGGCTTACGTCTCGGAGGAGGAGACAGACATTAATATAAATCTACGTACACTACAATATACAAGGAAATGTACAAGGGCTTGCTGCGGGGCTGGGGGTGGGGGTGGGGGGGCGTTGAATCAAAGGGAAGAAAGTAGGGCGATTGCAGAAGGGAGGGAGGAAAAAGAGGAAAGAGGACAGGGCCTATACCAGCGAGGCCTCTTGGAGGAGCAATTGTCATTCAGTAAGGCTTTGATGGGCAGGAGGGAGGGTAATTTTCTTTCAGAATTGAGGAGGACGGGTGTTCCAGGCCAGAGGCAGGATGCAGGTGAGGGGTTGGTGGTGAAATAGACTATATCGAGGAATAGTGAGAAGGTTAGCATTAACAGGAGTGAGCTGTGCGTGCTGGGTTGTAGTAGGAGCGTAGCTACGGGAGGTACGAAGGGCCAAGGTGATTTGAGTGCTTTGAAGCCAATGATGAGGAGTTGCTGTTTGATACTGAGGTGGAGTTTCTTGAGGAGTGGGGATACATGGCCTGAACGTTTTTCTAGAGAAATGATCCAGGCAGCGGAGTGAAGTGTGGACTGGAGTGGGGCGAGACAGGGTGCTGGGAGGTCAGCGTGGAGGCTGATACAGTAATCAAGGCGGGATAGGATAGGTGATTGGATTCACCTAATAGAAATTTGGAAAAGGAGGAAAGGGCAGATTTTAGCGATGTTGTGAAGGTGGAACCAACGGGATTTAGCGATGGATTGAATACTAGGCCCCATCACTGCCTCCAAGACCACAGCCACATGGCCTATTTTTTTTCCCAGGGCCACAAGAAAAAAGCTCGGGAGCCAGAAACCACTAGTCACCCTCACTTTACAAACGAAAAGTCCTGATCTCTGAGTCAAACTAAAAGGAAACCTAAAATTAAAAGGAAAGGGTCCTTTGAAACTAGACATGTATACAAGATTCGTACATAGCTCAATGAGAAACAAGCACAAGGGAATTCCTAACGCCCTGAGTATTTAAGCCGGAAACTTGGCTAAGAAACACATGCCACCCACAACCACTGATTAGGAAGTTCACCTTACTGGTTTCAATCCATCTTCTGAAACCTTCAGGGGTGCCTCCAGTGTTTATGGTATGTGCCATAAAATAAGACAGGGACATCCACAGCAAAAAAGAGATGAACAGATAACATTCCCCACGGGAATGTTCTGGAGATGCCTATTGAATTCAACATCATATTTCAAAACACAGAGTTACACTCGGTCCACACAGCTGAAAAATGGATTCAGTATGGAGAGGGGAAATATGAAACAACGGGGTCCGCCAAATGTGATAGTTGGTACGACATTTCCAAAACCTGGCCCTTCAGAGCATTATAGCTGGATAACTAAATATTATCTTCCTTGATTCTCTCAAGGCAGCATTCTGAACACCCCGCCCAACAGTTCGGCTTTTGGGAAAACTATTGGGATGCCTATAATAAACAGACCTTTCCTTTCCTGTGGCACTACTTATCTTGAGGTGCAACATGCGGTTCCACCTGTTGAGCTATCACATAATGTACCAACATAGTCAGATTTGCCACTCTCATTTAAGTCACCAGTCAAGAACGGCAACTCTTCGTTCTAAAGATTTGAACAGCAGCAGTGACAGACACCTTGGGTGGACTAGCTTATACACATCGCAAGCTTCTAGTTGCAATTTTGTGCTAAAATAGCAACAAAATGACACCGGTCTTCTGAAAGATGGAAATGCACATGAAATAAGCTCAGTTCTACTTATAGTTTGAAAGGCATAGTTCAACTCTGTGGAACGGCCAAGGGCTAAAGTTCTGCAAATACACACTCTCTCTGCCATCGCCATCATCTTAGTCCCTACCTATGCCCATGTGCCTTGATTCTTCAAAATCTGGGAGAATTGAGCTTGATGAGCACTAGTTACCTATGCCCTATACTGGGGAAATTACAAATGTTCTTTGGCTTTCCACAGAATCAGTCAATCAATCAATCAATCAGTCTATGAACAGTACTTACTCAGTGCTTACTGCATGTAACGTACTGCTCTAGGTCCTTGGGAGTCTACACGGCAACAGATTTGGTAGACATGTTCCCTGCCCCTAGTGAGCCTACAGTCTAGAAAACACAGAACCCATCCAGTTTTAGATTAGCTATCAGCCCTCGTTTCAGAACAGTGAAAGTATTACTCCATAGCCTCATTAAGGATTTCAAACTTGCTTTCATGAAGAACTTAAACCATACCATGTTACGGATCTTGACCTCCCTCTTGGGCAGTAGTAATTCTCGAAGGAGTTCCACTGCATCTGGAGACCAGAACTTTCCAACCTAAAGGAGGCAAAGATGGGGGACCAAGGAAAGGAAGCAACATGATGTTTACTATTCAGTGGCAATTTTCTAAACATTGCATTGCATAAGCTCATAGGAGGCCTTGGTGGTCCAGCATCAGTGGAATGGGAAGGACACAGATGATACAGTATCTGTAAGGGAAGGACCTGAGTATAAGGCTATGTGGAGAATACTTCCGGGCTCGGTGGGTAAGCCTAAATGCATGGGTGAGCTGGAAGGGAAAATGAAGTGTGTGGTGGGGTATGGGTGGTTGTGGGGAGATGAGAGCTTTAGTCAGGGTAGGTTTGTTGGAGAAGAAAGAAGTTTCTTTGAGGTTTTTAAAGTATTGGGACATGGCTCTTATGTCCACTACATCCAATCCGGCACACTCCACTCTTCTGGTGCTAAGGGTCTCACTCTGCCTCGTTCCCACCCGTTCCCCCATCAACCCCTGGCTCATGTCCTACCTGCTCGGCCGGGAATGCCCCCTCCCTCCTCAAATCTGCCCAAAAAATCACACTTCCCCCGCTCTTCAAAGCCCTGCTGAAGGCTCACCACTCCCCCTAGGAGGCCTTCCACTGACTAAGCCCACCACCTTCCTACCTCTGCCTTCCCTCTCCCCCTCCACATCGCCCCGACTCACTCCCTTTTGCTCCTACCCCTTATCCCCCCCGACAGCACCTTGTGTATACATGTACATATTTCCCCCTTCTAGACTGGGAGCTCCATCGTGAGCACGGGATTGTCTCTATTTGTTGTTCGAATCGTAATTTCCAAGGCTTAGTAACAGTGCTCTGCCCCACACCACGTAGGCCTTCTCAATCGACCTTCATTCATTCATTCAATCAATTGTATTCTATTGGAGCGCTACTGTCATGCAGAGTACTGTACTAAGCGCTTGGGAAGTACAAATAGGCAAACCACCCTGGGGGGAAATTAAACCCTCTAGGCTGAGGCTGACTCCGTGGACAATCTCCTTTCACCCACAAACACGTGAATGAATGAATGAATAAATAAACGGTGAAGCATAAACTGACCAAGGGTTTCAATGAAGCAGACATACAACAGCCGGAAAGAAGAACTTGCAGGAGGCAAAGCACCCCCCTGCCAGTTGGAAATCGTTGACACTTCTAGAAGCGGATAGTGCTAGCACAAGTCTGAGAGGGGAAGGAAGGAAAGAACAGGGAAGCTGATAACGAAAATTTCAAATGTCCCCAAGAGTGCAGGGTTTCTGGGAAAGTTGCAGTTGAATCTCGTGCCTCTTAGCAAAACCCTCCTCCTGCTCTTGGCCAACTGGATTACGTGGTCAGAGCCTTCTTTAACGGGAAGATCAGACGGCCAAATACTATTGGGAAAATCATTTCCCCTATGGGGGTGGGGGGGGAATGATTGATGTGATGATGATGATGATGATGATGATGATGATGATGATGATGACAGTATTTGTTAAGCGCTTACTAGGTGCCAAGCACTGTTCTAAGCGCTAGGGTGGACATAAGTTAATCAGGTTGTCCCACGCAGGGCTCACAGTCTTAATCCCCATTTTACAGATGAGGTAACTGAGGCCCAGAGAAGTTAAGTGACTTGCCCAAAGTCACACAGCTGACAAATGGCAGAGCCGGAATTAGAACCCACAAGCTCTGGCTCCCAAGCCTGTGCTCTTTCTCCTAAGCCTCATTATCCGCAAACTGCTACCACTGGGGTTAGAACCAGCGTAGCCTGGGTTTCCCGTTGCCCGTGTGCAACAGAAACTGACAGGCAGTCCAGGTTGGCCACTCAGTACCCAAGAAGTCTCTGGGAGAGCCCCATGGAATGACGACTGCGAGTCCCATGCTGAGGGGTGCCAGAAAACGTACACCTCCCCCAGAATCTCCAGAGTTGAGGGTCTTCAGTGCCCTTTGCTCACTGTCCATGGCTGGGATCCCCCAAGAGAATTACTTCTCTTGGTTCTACTTCAAATTCACCCAAGTCATAGGGAGGTGGTCTGGAAAAACTCGGTAGTTGGTGGCCTTCCTGCTGGGTCTCTCATCGCCTGGCTCAAATGTTCCCCAGCCTCCCACCCTTAGAAAGTCCTGTACAGCAGTTGAGAGTTGCTGAACATGAGAGGGGCCCCTGACCCAGAGAACAATTTTCATTTGAGACTTTCAGGAAGTGTGATTCACACAAGATTCCACCCAACAGGCAGCGTGCCGGGGAAAAATCTGCCCAGATATCCTGTGCTGCCGTGGCTGGTATTCAAGGCCCTGGAAGGACACGACCGCCAACCCTCCTCAATTAACTGCTTTTCCAAGACAAACTTTGGAGAATTAGGCATTGTTTTTGCGCCCCCCGCGACCTCCACACACACCTTTACTGACTCTAGTCTTCTGTGCTACTGATTTGATCGCCTTTTGGTGAGAAAAGCCAATAACACACAACATACTACTTTAAAAAGAACAGCCCTAAGGAATCTATCATCCTCTTCATGCCAGCAAACTACTGACTTGAGGAAACAATAGAGGGACAAGATCAGAGCTCGAGAAGACTGAGGCTTAACTAACATTATCACAACAATGAACAGTTTAAGCGAACCTTACCTGCCCCAAAAATAGAAGGATAAATTAGGTGTACACAAATGAACAAGATAGTTCTGCTGTTTACAAATAGAACAAAGAAAAAATAACTATGCACCATGACCACTGACCCGCTTGCTCATGGCCCGATGAAGCGATGCCCACTTACCCCACAGCAGGAGAGTTTGTGTACGCTGATGAAGCTTAAAGTTATGCCACCATAGGGTCCTACCCCATAATGCAAAGATCTAAGCCAAAGCGTCAGACAAAGTTTGATTCACCCTTGCTGCGGCCAGCACAACAGCATGGGGCAGAGTCAAGGCAGATGATCCAGGGATCAAAACGTTGATCAAAGAGAGCGGCAGAGACGCAAGTTTCTACCTGCGCGGGAAGAAGGCAACTGGTAAACCAACATATCTGGTTAGCTTTACGGACTACACATACCAGACTATGACTTTACCCTATAACAGAAGATGGGACCGTTCTGAAGAGGGTGTGTCCATGGATTCGCTATGGCTTGGAAAGACTCGACGCCATTTGAAGAAGAAGAGTTTAGAAGAGGGCTTAACAAAGTGTGACCGTATCGCCATGGGACTCACAGCCAAGGAGGAGGGAGAATGGGTATTGAATCCTCATTTTGCAGTTGAGGAAACTCAAGCCCAGGGCAGTGAAGTGACTTGCCCAAGGTTCCACAGCAGGCAAGCGGCAGAGCCGGAATTAGAACCCAGGTCCTCTGACTCACAGGCCCGTGTTCCTTTCACTGGGCTATACTGCTTCTCACGTGAGAACAGCAGAGAACGGCCGGTTAGCCTGGCCCTGAGAACCTGTGTGAAGGAATTGAGAAGAGGGCTGGTGGTTTAGGAAAGAGCCACTCACACTCCCTCTCACTTGTCCCTGCCAATCAGTCAGAGGGCCATGACCAAGCGGTCAGATCGGCCGTCGGCACATTGCAGGGTGCAGGCAGGACCCATTTAGAGTCAGCGACCACAGGCAAAGTATCGTTGTTGCGTCAGAGCACCGTGATCCAGAAGGACGTTGACTGTGGTCTTTACTGCCCATGTGAGGCAGCTATTTTTAGGAGTCATGCCAGGCCTGTCGACCTCGCAGAAGAACACCTTAGGTGGTTCTTAGGTTAGAAACCTTCACTTTGGATGGTCAAGCCCCAGCCCCAGCCCCAGCCCCAGTTCTTCGACTTGCAGAGCCGTAACTAGAACCCGGGTCTCCTGATTCCCAGAACCAGGATCTTTCCACCGGACCAACAACAGCATTGATGGGTCAAGGAGTAGGAGCATTAGCATAAGTACAAGGGGCCAGCGATGATGATGATGATGATGACGATGATGATGATGATGATGATAATGATAATAATAAACCACTGTGGTATTTGTTAGGACCTGGCTATGTGCCAGGAAAAAAACTGCGTGGCTAGTAGGATGAGCACGGGCCTGGGAGTCAGAGGCTCTGGGTTCTAATCCCAACTCCACCACTTGTCTGCTGTGTGACTTGCAGGTCATTTAACTTTTCTGTGCCTCAGTTACCTCAACTGTAAAATGGGGGCTCAGACCGAGCTCTGTGTGGGACAGAGACTGTATCCAACCCGATTATTTTGCATCTACCCCAGCACTTAGTACACTGCCTGGCATATAGATTATTGTGGGCAGGGTATGCATCTGTTTATTGTTCTTCTGAACACTCCCAAGTTCTTAGTACAGTGCTTTGCACACAGTAAACACTCAATAAATGTGACTGAACACATGAATTCTGCTAACAAAGTTCCACATCCAGGGACTCACCTCATTGGCTTCTTTGAAACCCTTTTCTGAAGCCAATGCAGGTGCAAGAGCAGTCAAAGCCAATCAGATGCTTCCCACAATAATCCTGATGGGCCAAGACTGGATACAACCCTTTCTTCAACCCTCTACCTAACAAACGCCTTCACCTAGTTTCCCATTTGATAAATTCTAAAGAAAGAAAGAAGAAAGAAAGAAATGCTAATTACTAGAAACTCCTTATCTGTGTGATGTACGCATCACACCACGTTTCTCTGCCTTGAATAACTCCACTGTGGGCACGCAGATATTACACAATATAACTTTCATTTTAAAAAGTGCTGCATTAGTCATTTACTAAATAATGTTTACTCACAGGAAGGGTGTTATATAATTGACAGGGTATGCAAAACTGAGGTAGTTCAGTAGAGCACTCAACTGGGTAGAGATGGCAGGGAGGGATCTCCTCAACATAGCCAAGATCTAAATACTGCACCTGGATTAAATAATGATAATAAAAACAACAATCATAATGATAATTATGATGATGATGATGATAAAAAGTAAAAAAGAGAGAAGACAACAATCACTTTACTTGATCAAGTGAAGGGCACCCCCTAGTGCCTCTTCTGCAACTGGGCAAGCCCACCATCCGTTAGGGATCATCTGGATGTAATGTACTCTGCTTTCAATTCAAAGAAGAACAACTTGGGTAAAG